>NW_025091224.1:47192-69104 GCF_018404265.1 Aspergillus viridinutans | reverse complement strand
AGAATTAAATTAGTAAGAGAGATAAGCTATATAAGTAAGTAAGGAGAGATAATTAAGATAGAATTAAATTAGTAAGAGAGATGAGCTATATGAGTGAGCAAGGAGAGATGATTAAGGCAGAATCAAATTAGTGAGAGAGATCATAGTTCTAGTTTATAGCCTATAAGTGCTTATGCTAGTGGAATTCCTAGTACTAAATATTTAGAATTATTATAAATAAACTAGGTATATAGTAGCTATCTTATCTAATTATCTTAATAGTAGTTTATATAGGCATAGAGGTAGTACTCTAATATTTAGTTTTACCTTTCTATCTAGTTATTAGTTTATAGATAAAATACTATAGATAAGTAGTATTTAGTAGCTAGTAAAAAGTATAGGCTAGACTAAAATACTAATATAAATAGGGATCCCTAGTCACTAATAAGGTTTTATAGTATTCTAAAGTGTAATATAAATCTTATATAGATTAGTTTAGTAAGGTTTTCTATAGTTATATCCTTCCTAGAGAGGTAATAGACTATATATTTAGTATATATATCTACTATAACTAGAATTAAATTATAAACTTTGTTTTCCTACTATAATAGTAGTAAATCTATGATAAAATCCATGCTAACCTAGTCTAGTAGCTTTTCTAGGACTAGTAAGGGTTATAAAAGTCTATATAGCTTATATCTATATACTATAATTTACTAGTAGACTATATATTATTAGATATATTCCTTAATATCCATAGCAATACTATGCTACTAATATTAGCTTTAGATAGTATTTAAGGTATAATTCTCTCTAAAATATCTACCTTATAGATTACTATAGTTTTAATAGAGAATCTTTTATTAAATTACAGGCATCTTTAGTATAAATATATAATTCTTAACCTAGAGAAGTCTATCTTTAGATTTTAACTAGGGTAAGCTAGCTTACTACTCTAGAGTTATTTCTACTATTTTATATAGCATCTTAATATATCTTAGGCATTTAGCCTATGCCCTATATAGTAGGTCTACTATAGTTAGTTCTAATTCTAAAGTATAAGTAGCCTTATGCTGCATAGTAGCTTTAGCTATAGTATATAATATTAGAATATCTAGAATATCTAGAATATCTATATTATTGTTAGCATAGCTCTGGGGGATATTAACTATTAGGTCTACTATTAGCTCCTAATTCTATGCTAGTATTTTAATCTATATTAGTTTCTCTTCTTAGATTAATAGACTATCCTATATTTTAGCTTATAGTTTCTCTAGTAGTGAGTCTGCTGTGTATTCTTTAGGATTAATAGTATAGTCTAGATAATGGCTAGGTATATCTGCAGGATTATTCTTCCTAGGGTAGTATTTAATTTAGATATTAAATATAGATAAGAATTCTGCCTATCTTATATAATACCTATTAAGCATTTTTATCATTAGAAAAGCCTGTAGGTTAGTATAGTTAGTAAGAATTTTAATAGTATTACTATTATCTTTAATATAGTGGTGTTATTGTTTGATATATTCTACTATAGTAAGTATTTCTCTATTATATATATTATATTAGGTTTTAATATCTTATATTTTCTATGACTAGTATGCTACTAGGTGCTATTATTTATCATCTTAAAGCTAGCTAAAGATACTAGTAACTATAGCCTTTAAGGTATTAGGCTTAATATAGCTTTTCTTCTTTAGATTAAAATAGTATAGTACTAAAGTAGAAGTAAATCTCTACTTTAGTTCTTTAAATATCTCTCTAGCTTTTATAGTAAGAAATTCCCCTTCTCTCTTTAGAGGTTCTTAAGTATATTATTTTCTGCCCTTTATTATATACCCCTTAGTTAGGTTACTTAGAGGTATAGTAATCTTAGAGTAGTACTTAATAAATCTCTAGTAGAAGTTTATAAAGCCTAGGAATTACTATACTTTATAGATATTTTAGGGTTTAGGCTATTCTATAATAGTAGTAATATAACTAGGTTCTATCTTAATACTCTCTATACTAATATTAAACCCTAGGAAATTAATTTCCATAGTATAGAATTTGCATTTACTATATTTAGTATAAAGTCTATATTTATAGAGTCTAGTTAGGACCTCCTAGACCTGCTAGATATATTCTTCCTTAGTATTAGAATAAATAATAATATTATCTAGATATATAATATAGTAAGTATCTAATAGATTACTTATAGCCTAGTTAATATATAATTAGAATATAGCTAGTGCATTTACTAGACTAAATAGTATAACTATATATTTAAAATATCTATATTTTATATAGAATACTATTTTCTATTCATTACCTTTCTAAATTTAGATTTAGTGGTAAGTATCTCAGAGATCTAGCTTTATATAGATCTTAGTACTAGATAATTAGTCTATTAGCTTACTTATAAGTAGTAGTAGATAATAGTTTTTTACTATAATTTTATTTAGGCCTTAATAATTAATATAGAGTTATAGGCTGCTATCCTTCTTTAGTATAAATAATATTAAGATATCTATAGAACTCTTAGATAGCCTGATCTATTCTCTCTATAGATATTTCTTAATATAATTCTAAAGGACTTAGAGTTCTTCCTATAATAGTAGGTATAGTAGCTTATAAGGTAGTTAAGTTCTCTCTTTAAGTTCTATTATATAATTATATATAGTATTCTTAGGTAGGATACTAGCTTACTCTTTACTAAAGATATCTATAAATTTTATATATTCTAGAGGCAGAGGTGGTGTATCTCTAATACTATTTATAGTAGTCTATAGATAGATAGTTTTTTCTATCCTAATAGGTATAGTAATTATATAAAATAGTACTTTATAGGCTTATAGTTCTTCTATAGCTATAGTAGTAGATATTAGCTTAATATTTAGCTTCTTATTACTATCAGAGGATCCTGGATAGTAATACTAAGTAAGGTTTTTCTAGTTAATATCTAGATTAATAGCTTTTAGCTAGTCTATTCCTAGAATTAGATTATATTCTACTATATTAACTGCCTTAGTAGCTAGTTAGTAGATTCTAATATTTCCTATAGAGTTAGTAATTTTAATTTCTAGATCTTATTATCTATAAGATATTACCTTATAGCTATTAATTACCTGTACTAGTTATAGTAGACTTTCTATATTAGRTAGGAACTCTTTTATCTACTATTAGTTAATAAATATTTATTTAGTCCTATAGTTAATTAATATTTAATATTAGTAGTAGCTTTCCTTAATAAGAATATTTATTAGGTAAGCTAGTACTTAACTACTATTAGAATTTCTTCTAATACTTAATACTACAGCAGTATATAGTATAGGCTAGCTTAGTTTTTTAAATACTTAGGAACCTATAGTTTAGTATAGTATTTTAGCTAATAACTATATTCTCTGTATCTATTATAGTGCAGCCTGGGGTATTTCTAGTATAGAGAGTAAGAGTATTTCTACTTTCTAGATTCTAATCTATAGTTATTACTAGAATATCTATTACCTCTAGGCTAATAGTCCTTAGTACAGCCTGACTAGTTACTATAGGGTTTAGAATTCTACTAATTATTATATTAAATATTATATTATTTCTATAGGGCATCCTATTATAATAGGATTCTATCTTTAATAGTAGCTAGGTAAGAGATATATACCTCTAGTAGTTCTAGTAGGTTAATAAATCTAGTAGCTTTACTCTAGATAATTAGTAAAATATAGGTATAGAGGAAGTCTTTATAGATAAAATCTAGTAGTAGTTAAGCTAGTTAGCTATAAATTCTATTAATAAATATAGAGAATTCCTATATACTTTAATATTTTAGCTAGATAATAAAGAAATATTATACTACTACTTCCTTATAAAGTTATTCTAATGTAGAAACTAGATATAAGTAGAAATCTTAAAAGTCTAACTATCTAAGTATTTTAGTAAGCTTAGCCTTATAAGTCTATTATTTATTATAGTATATATCTATAAGCTAGGCTAAAGCTATATAGATATAGTTTTCTTTATTCTTAAACTAGTCTAGATATTCTTTAAAGTATACCTCTAGGTAGTTAAAGAAGGTAATATATTTCTATATAAAATATATAATAAATTACTTAATATTTACTAGCTTCTATAGTCTTTCTAGTTTAGTAATCTTTATCTTAATCTCTATAATTAATTCTAGTAATAATCTAGTATTCCCTACTTCTTACCTAATAAGATTATCTATCTCCTAGTATAGTGTAGGTGTGGGATCTTTATTATAGTTTTTCTATAATTAAGTTTCTATCTCCTAGATATATTTCCTAATTTCTACTTATCTAAGCTTTTACTTAAGCTAGTATTCTCTTTCTAGGAGCTTATAAGTAATCTTATTATTATTATTAGAGGTAATATTTATTAGTTACTTCTTCTTTTCTATATACTAGACTTTTAATTCTATAGGGGTATTTACCCTTTCCACCTTTTCAGGGGTAAATTAGTTATTTATATATAGTAGGTGAATACTGTTATAACTATTATCTAGTTATTTAGTTATAGATTCTATAAGATTAGTTAGTTCTTTATAGATTAGAATTATCCTTTCTACTATAGGTATAGATTCACTGTATAGGTTTAGAGTTCTAGAGGAAGATCTAGTATTAACTATTATTTTATAGTGTCCTAACAGGCTAATTAGATTTTTTAAGAGTAATTAGAACTATAAGATTACCTACTAAGGGTTAATATTAACTAGTAAGATTAGTATAAAGGGAGTAAATATCTATATATTACCTAAGTAAGAAGAACTAATTACTAAGTTATAGAATACTTAGCTAATTATAGAGATATATACAGTAGATCATATAATCTACTATGTCTAAACCCTCTGCACTATTAGTGTTGGCTGTGTATGGCAGCTTTATGGTTCGCCATAGCCCTTAACAACACCCCCCTAATTAGTTAAGGCTATAACCCCTAGATAAATAGCTAATTTAGCCTCCCTATCTCTATCTCTACTCTCTAACCTAGCCTAATACATCCCTAGACTCTCCTTATATATATTAAGTATATTAAACCTCTTAATTATCTTCTATATACCTATTCTCCTAAGTAACCTTACCTAGGAGGTCCCTAAGCTATAGGGGCTAAAGTATAAATATAGCTATAGCTAGGACTATTAGCCTACTATAAGTAGTCTAGACCTAATTATTACCTCTATTACTATATTAAAATACTAGAAGATATCTACTATAGTATATAATACTAAAGATAATAGAACTATATAAGCCTCTACCCTATAAGGCCTACCTATACTATTTACTAGCCTAAGCCTATCTATACTACTTACTAGCCTAGGCCTGCCTACTAAGCTAGCTTAAATACCTAAGATACTAAGCTAAGAGGGTACTATTAAGCCCCTTCTATTATAGCTCTAGTTTATAAGATTAGGACCCCTGGTATTAACTACTAGTATATTTAGTAAATCTAGTATATCTAGATTAATATCTAATCTAGTAACTAGTTTAGTAGCTAATATAATATCTATCTTAGTAAGCAGTATCTCTCTCCTATTATTTAACCCTAAAATATTAACTCTATTAGCCTACTAAACTATACTCTTTTTACTAATCTCTAACCCCAACCTGCCCCTGAATTTAGAGGAAGCTAAATATAATAGGTTCTATATATATTAGAAGGCTAAAATAGGAAGTACTTAGGATAGTTTAAGTATATATAATAGTAGTATTTACCTAGAGAAGAGCTACTAATATATAGCCTCTAGTAGCTATAGCTAGTAGCCTATCTACACCCCTAAGGGCCCCTAAATCTAAACTAGATAAAACTAAATCTAAAGCTAAACCTAGTTTAGGAGGTAAAACTAATACTAGAATTAAAGCTAGAGCTAGCCCCTAAACTAACTAAACTATCTAGATACTATAATATAATATCTAGAATTTACTAAATATTAGTATAGCCCCTCTTCTTTAGGACCCCTAGCTCTATAACTATATAGTTATTATTATCTAGGAGCCCTAGATTAATATCTATAGAGATAACCCCCTAATATACTTCCTCTAAGAAGCTGCTAATTACTTCTATATTATCTAGCTAGCTATAGGGCAGGGGTAGGGGTTAGGCTAAGAGGCCCCCTAGATCTATATATATATATAAAAGGCCCTGTGCTAGTAGGTCATCTTTATCTCTATATATATTATCTCTACTACTATCTAGCTAGCACTAGGTAAGCTATAGATAGTAGTCTATAATATCTATAACTTACTATAGTTAGTAATAAATAAGGAGGTAGTAGACCTCCTCTAGGCCCTAGAGGCTATAGATTAGTAATAATAGATATCTAGTAAGCCTATAGAGTATATTATAGTTAGTAATTTTAATATCTATAATAGCCTCTAGACTAGTAAGGTATACTAACTTCTATAGGCTTAATATAATAGTATCTATATAGAGGCCCTAAAGTAAATTATTAAGTAATATCTACTAGAGCTAGCTACTCTAGTTAGCTTTATTATCTAGTCTATACTTATATCTATATAGGCTACTAATAAGCTAGATAAAATAAGTAATAAAGCTAACCCTAGGGCCCTCTTTATAGAGAAGAGGGCTATTAGATTAATAATTAATCTAATCCTTATTTTCTAGAGGCTTATAGACTATATCTATTATATTTAGGGAGCTAATCTAGATAGTAACTTAGACTATCTTTCTATTAAAACTAAACTTAATACTATCTTTAAGCCTAAGCCCCTAAGATAGCACTAAAACTAGGCTACTATAGATATCTAGAAGCTAGCTATAGCCCTTACTATATATCTATTCCTATTACTCCCTGCTAAGGTAACCTAGAGAGATATTAACTAGTATATTAGTAAGCTAGTTAATATACTTACTATTATAATTAATACTATAGTACCCTAGCTCTATCTATCTCTATACTCCTACCCTAGCTTTACCCTAGAATACTATACCCTTCTCTAGGAGAAGAAGTGCATCTAGTAGATTATCTCTATATACTAAAGTAAGCACTACTGTAAGGCCCTCTTATCCCTATAGATATAGCTAGCTTAGGCTACCTAGGCATGTAAATAGGCTATATAGTAGTACTAGTATAATACTTTCTAGTAATAAATTACTAATATTATAGATATAGATGATATATAGCATACTATCTACTAGATAAAGAATTAGAGTCTATATTAGGCCTATACCCTGCCTCTTTAGGACCCCTATACTAGCTTAGTTACTTATAGAGCCTAGGAAAAGGCTAATCTTCTAGCCTATTAGTTCTTCCTAACCCCTCTATAGGCTAACCTAGATAATATTTAGGGGTATAACTACCCTAAGTTAATTAATATACTAGAATTTAGGAAGTATAAGGTCCACTATACCCTTTATATTATTAAAGCTAATAAGGCCCCTAGCCTAGATAGTATTACTAATTAGATACTATAGGCTATTAGCTATATACTAGTCCTAAGCCTAATAAATCTATATAATTAATATATTTAGCTTAGCTACTACCTAGAGTACTTCTATAATACTACTATAGTTATTCTCTATAAGCTAGGTAAGCTAGACTACTTAATACTAAAGATATACTAATTAATTACCCTACTTAATACCCTAAGTAAGCTACTTAAGGCCCTAATTACTTCCTAGTTAAGCTATCTAGCTAAGGCCTATAGATTACTTCTAAATAACTATTTTAGGTAGTATAAAGACTAGGATATAGAGAATATCCTCTATATAGTTTTAGAGGCTATCTATTTAGGCTAAAAGAATAATAAGATTATCTCTACCCTTCTACTTAATATCTATAGGACCTTTAATAATATCTTATATAACTAGCTTATCTATAACCTCTATACCTAGAGAGTCCTAGAGATCTATATTACCTAGCTTAGTAGCTTCCTCTAGGGCTAGTCTACCTTATTAGTACTACCTAAATATACTATACTAATCTAAAAGATAGAAACTAATATTCTATAAGGCTTCCCCCTCTCCCTAATTCTCTATATCTTCTATAATATAGGCCTAATAGGGTGGGGGGACCCTAAATAGGGCACTAATAATATTAGATATATTAATAATATAATAATACTAGCTACTAGTAATAGTAAGTATACTAACTATTAATAGTTATAGGAGCACTACTAATATAGATATCTCTACTAGACTATTACTTATATATCCTAATTTAAGCTCTCTAAATTCTAGCTTATCTACTTCCACCCCCCTAGGCAGGGGGCCCAGGACAGCCCTAGTAAGCTACTAAATCTAGATAATAAGTAGGTTATTAAGGCTAGTATAATAGTCTAGCTCCTTAGGATTATTCTTAATTAATATCTAATCTTTAAAGTATATCTCTAATATATTAATAGTGTAGTGACCCAGCACCTCTAGGCTATTAGTATACTAGATAGCTCTAAATAAGGCCTATAGCTCTAGAAGCTTTAGTATATATATATTACTTATATCACTCTAATTATACTATATGCTACCCCTATATAATATATACTACTAGTCTAGGGCTAGAAGTACATCTATAGCTAGTAGATAAATGTAGCAAACTGATGTTCTCAGTATGGTAAGTTGATTGAAGAATTCACTAAAGATGGTGGTTCTACCACCCACCGTAACCTCTAGAGGTACAGTATAGCATACAGACTAGCTGCGTAGATGATATCATGCAGTAAAACAGGGATCAAACTAACTATGAGGTCATACCATACAGGAGAATGCAACATCATGGGGGGCTAGTAAATGTAATATCTATGTTGCTAAGTTGATGTAGGGGGTAAAATAATAAGCCCTTATTTAATAGTCTATAGGTAAAATCCAGATGTTCTAATGAATAGCCAGAAGATTATCAGTTAGACAGCTTGACCAAGTTCATCATCTCCAGGATGTTTAGTATTGGTAAGGAAAATAGTATAGTTAGTGTGTTCTATTTAATAATTATAAGCTTTAAGTAAGTTTAAAGAACCTTAAAGGTCTTCCTTACATACCTATGAATTGTCCTTAGGGCCATATCCTTTCCATCAGACTAAGTACTTAGTAAATAGTGTACAGTTATAGCTATAGCATACTGTTTATTTTCCCAGGAGACATTCTACTTTGTAGATGTCATTTTTATCAGGATATACTTTGGTATCTATGACTGGAGGGGGCTTCAGTAGCTCTTGGTTAAATAGATCAGGATTAATCAGTGCGGGTTCTAGGTGAGTGACTAATAGAACCAGGTAGATCTTCTACATCAGTGGTAGTTTGATATGGTATGCTAGCTAGCTAATACATTCTAGCACCTGGAATGGGCCTGCATTCTAGAGTTAGAGCTTCTGATTGTCTTGTTTAGTTAGTAATAAATACCCATGGCCATAGCATAAGTGGATGTAGACTTTATTACTAATCTAGAACTAGATAGGTTAGTGGTTTTGATTATAGAGTTTCTTTATCTATATTAACACATACTTCATCACTTCTTTAGTGTCTAACCACACTGAAAAGTCTGGTTTTTTAGGTTAAATAAACTGCTTTAGGAATTGCCATAGCTGTCTGACATTAACACTGAAGAGTAGTTGATGTGGGGTTGCCTTGGTAGTTCTACTTAGTAAGCTATTAATAGTGGATATGATGCTTGGTAGAACTATTATCTATTGGAAAAGGTTGGGCTGATCCGCGGTGGTATAGGAATAGTGTAATATAATCTTAATAACCTGGATTAGTTATTTAGTCTGGCTATCTGTTTGGGGATAGAAGGCTATTAAGTATAACTACTATGAGTATAGAGTAGTAAAGATTCCCTTCTAAAATACTAATATAAAATGTAAATCACAGTCAGAAATAAAGTACTGTGGGATTCCCTAGTCATGAGACTATATATATATAATAGTAGCTCCTCCCTAGCATTCTATAGTCTAGTCAGACTGACCTAGGAGAATACCAATCTGCTTAGAAAACTTATTAACCATGACTAAAGCCTAATTGTATTATTTAATGCTAGACAATGGGAGTCTGATAATGAAATCTATTATAATAATCTTAAACAGTGCTAGTGGAACCTACAGTGGTTGAAGGCTTCTATATAGCTTGTAATAATGAACCTTGTTTTATAGGTAAATTAGGTAATACTTAATATAGTGGTGTAATAACCATTGACCCTGGTATATAGTAAATCTATTAAGTAAAACTAGATACTTATCTATCCCTTGGTGGTTCTGCTCATTATGGATTAACTAAAATATCTTGTGGGTAAGTAGATATAGGATGTAAACCTAAGGTTCTTTAACCACAGCATCACTAACTATATGGTGCTTAATCATGCAGAGTAGACTATCATCCCCTAATTAGTAAGGCAATGTAGTGGGTAAATTAGATATCTGATTATAGTAGAGGACCTTAATAATACACTTAGTCTACAGGTCCTTATAGTATGCGTTGATAATACATCTTCTGAATTCCTCAGATAGCTAGACTAATGATATAGTGTGGTCATGCTTAGTTAAGTAAGCACTAATAGTAAGATAAGTACCTTTGGAATTAGTATTAGTATTAGCTCAGTAAGCATTAATAAAATTAAGATTAGGCTTATCTAGTTTAGCTTTTCTTATCAGTAAGCAAGATAAAGCATTAGCAATAGTATTTAATTTTCCTGAATAATAAAAAACCTGTAGGTGGAACTACTGGATGTACTAAGAAGCTCTAACTAGGCATAAATTCAGTTATTCTAGGGTAACTATATTTATTGAGGTTTGAGTCAAAATACTAACTATAGAAGCATGGTTGGTGTAAATAATAGTTGGCTATTAAGATGATTTAATTAAATGGTGTAGTTTCTGCAATATCTATACTAGGTAAGCCACTTCTAATTTAGTGGGCTAATAGTGAGATTTAGCTATAGTCAAGGTCTAACTAAGAAAGAGAATTAGTTGAACCACTGTCTATGGTAGTGGAACTAACAGGTTAGTATGCTGGTCATCATCATGGATATAGTATGCCATGACTCTGAATCCTTTATATGAAGCATCTAAATTGGTATAGAGATATTTTACTAGGTTGAAATAGGCATGGAATAATGGGCTATCAAACATAGCTTATAGCTTATAGAATGCCTTGATCTCATGGTCAGTCAGTATATTAATAGTCTTCCTAGTAATAAATGCATGCTGTTTAGATCCCTTCTTTAATGGACTACCTTTAAGTAAAACTATCTTCTATTCTTACAGGGGCTTAGCAATGGTAGTATACTGCTTAATATAATAGTAAAACTATCTAGTTAAACCCAAATAGTGGTCTAATTCTTTAAGATTCTATGGGAATTCAAGAGCACATATCATAGCAAGCTTTTCCTCAGGGGTGGATAAATCTAGGGCATTAATATGTTATCTAAGTAACTGGATGCTAGGGAACCTAACAAAGGCTTTAGTAGGCTCTAGTTAAATACTAATATCTTATAAGCACTGTAAAACTGCAGCTAGATGTTCCAGATACTTATTAAATATCTTAGATACAGTAAGAATATTATTGATATAGGGCCTAGCTGGTAACCCTTTTAAAAGTTAGTCCATTTGCTGCTGGACGTATGGCACAGAGTTAATGAAGCCTATTATCACTATATTAAATACCTCTTGACTGTGATGGCTGATGATAGTGAGATGGTTCTGATGAGATTATTTTACTGGCCACTGGTAAAAGAACTTGTAAGTATTAATAACAGTGATATATTTATAACTATAGACTATATTAATAATATTATCTTATATTAGAATTAGATATAGATCTAGTACTACCTCCTTATTTACTCCCTAGAGGTCAATGACCACTCGCCCCTTCTCTTTGGTTTAACTGTTCTGGTTAGTAATCATCTTCTATACCATGAAAACAGGATATGTGGATGGGGTATGACTAGTAGCTGGTTTGATCTTTCTAGCAGCGCGGAGGGGGTCTAATATCTTATTAATATAGTCTCAGTCCTTTGGGCTGACCTGATAGACACGCGGTTTTAGTAAACAGTCTTGCTAGCCATCTTTCATGGGCACTTCCATCCATTAGTCTTCTAGAATCTGAATGGTTGACCCATTATCTCCCCAAACATTGTAGCTTATTAATAGTTTAGTAAGTTGATTGGCTTTGGGACCTTTGCTGTAGATTATAATACTATTTAGTAAAACTATCTGGTTACTCTGGTTGGTGATATTAACCAACACTGGTTTAGCTTTAATAGTTAGCTAGTATGCCTATTTAAACTGGCCTTTAACCCATTCTTAGTATTCAGCAGAATGGTGGGTTGGTTTATGTGGAGATGTTATTAGTTAGGTAAGCAGGGTAGTGTTATCTTTGACCTAGTAAGCTGTGATGAAATTAGTATCTGAGATAGTCCTGATTTAAGCATGATAAGTAATGGTAATTAGAGCAGGTGTCTTATTATATACTTTAATAAATAAGAATTTATGGTCTACTAAGTGAGTGTATATTGTGGCTCTATACAGCATTGAATCATCTAAGGGATTAAAGATAAAATCCTAATTATTTAGTAAATCTGCTTTTAATCATACTGCCAGTTTGCTGACTGAGTAGGCTAGTATAACTAATCACTATTTAGTATAGACTACTATACAGCTAATCCTCCGTGGTTTTGCCTGCGCTGAGATGGGGAAGGTTAATTATCTATAAGAACTAATCTTTACTATACTATATCTAAAATCAAGGACAAACCCTTCACCATAGATGATGTTGGTTCTGATCAGTAATTTTGGTTTCAAATTATTAACTAGGTGGCAGTGGACAGTGATTTTAGTGAAGGTATTTACAGAACCACCATTAGTTATCAGCCCAGGGAACTATAGTGTTAAGATTACTAATTAGTTAGACTAATAGCAGGAACTAATACCAGATATAGTAATGCTGTTAGTAAGTTTAGTGATGACCATGTCAGGTAATGCCTTAATGAATTTAGTATTCCCTATAGTGGAAGAGCAACTGGTATCCAGACAGATTTCATGGTACTCTAATATGCTATTAACCTCAATTTTCGCTGTAGCGCAATGCCAGGAATAAATCCTAATAATACTAGTTAGTTTAAAAGCAGTAGACTCAATGATCTAGACTATCATTGGGTCATTCATAGTAGGGGTAACTGGCATTGGTTAATCCCAACTGCCTGGGCACTCCAAGATATGGGCATGTAGATGGTTCTATGATAGGAATATTATACCACAATCATTGCAGGTTGTAATAACAGGTTTAATATTAACTATAAAAGCACATGGTTCCTCCTTAGGTTCATGCTTGGGGAAATCTTCAGGTTTAAACACTAGATGACTAAGGAAGGCCTGATAGCCCAGGTCATTATCAGATTAATTATACACCCTGTTCAGTTTGGTTAGTAAGTAAGATAGCTGGTTATACAGTCTATTTAAGGTATATGCTAAATGTCCTAAGTTATTATACTGTAATGGTGAAGACAGTTATTTAGCAACAGGTTTGGTGCTTGAATTAGTAATGTAGGCTTAGTCTAGGGGGCTAATATAAGATTAGTTCCATAATTATTTACCATTCTAATTCCATATAGGATAGTTATAATTTATGGTCTTATTCACTGCTGTACCTTGCGGCGCTAGTTATGGCAGTTAGATGGGTTAAGGCTAGTAAGTAGTGTTTAGGTAGTTTAGGGTCTGGTAAACTAGAGCCTATCCTGTGGGTTATTATAGATATAGGAACTGCTGCTGAGGGTACTGCTGCTGGATGAATAATATTATCTATAGATGTTGGTACTGCGGTTGGTATTAGTATATTGGAGTGAATGGGTGGTATGGCTAACTATATCCATATAGGGAAATGTACAGCTGGTTGGATCTGCCTGGGTCAGCTGGATGATCTTACTGGTGGTTCCCTGGGTTCCTACTCTAGGGGGCCTAATGACTAGGTTTACCATTCTTGCTGCCTCTGTCATGGCAGTCCTTCCGGTAGCTGCTAGCAATGTCTTTCTAGATACTAGTGTGAGATTCTAACTGCTCAAGGAACTGGGTTAATGTAGTATTTGGTGTTGGTTTAGGGATATCTTAATAGAGGTAGGGTTCCAATCTGGTCTAGACTATAGTGATTTAGTTAAATATGTTGTTGATCTGGGCGGCCTGGGCATGGTGAATGACTTCCTGGGCAAAAATGTAAGGGGTATAGTTATTCTGAATATCACTGTATCTATAGGTGAGGGACTGTAGTTTAACTAGGGTGTTAGCAGCATAGGGTTTAAATTATTTAGTTAGTTTAGGTAACCATCCCTGGTCTAAGGGAAGAGCATGCAGAGATTATTTTTCTAGGTTAGTAAGTTTAGTTATAAACTAATCTAGGGTAGTGCTATAGAGGGAAGCCTATAAGTTCACCTTAATTAGTACTTTGCCCTTATAGTTAATGATATCTTTTACCTAGTTAATGAAAACATGGATATCTTTATAGAATAAGCTAGTATTGTACTGCTTAATTAAAATATCATCTAGTATGTCAGGCCAGAAATATCCTAGTTCCTTAGTTTTCCAGCTGCTGGTAACTGCAGGTATTGCTAGTGGAGGGTTGACTAGAGAAACTGGTAGATCTAGCAGACCTTAAGGTGGAGGAGGTGGGGCCTGATAATTCTGATTAGCTGTATTAAGGTATTAGTTTATTATTTCAAAACATCTATCTATTGTATGTTGGTTAGCCTGTATTAGATTAATTAAGTCCTAAATTGATGGTTTACTGTTTCCTGTAGGGGGAGCTGCAGGTCTGGCTAGCTACCTATTATTTAGGGCTGCCTGCATGGTAATACTAGTGGAAATGTCCTGCGGGTGTGAATTAATAGGAAATAGCTGTCTAGTGGTAGTGCCTAATGAGGTAGAATGGGAGTGAGTCCTCTATACTGATTATACTGTGGTAGGTCCTGCTTAATTGACTAGAACTTGCTGTGGTGTTAACACTGGTATTACCTAGTTAGAAGGATGGTTAGATGATGTTGACTGGCTTAAAACTAAGTAAGAGTGAGAGTGGGTTCTTCCTAACAGCTATTCTGGCTCATCTAGTTTGCCTAGTTTAGTAGAGTTACTAGCTAGCCATGTTTGGTATTCCTCAGAGTCAGTGATATTAAATTAACAGGTCAAACATAAGAAATCCTTAGTGGCCTTGTTTAAGGTAGAATAATTAATATCCTAATTAGGTAGATATAGGTAGAGATTTAATGAAGCCAGAGGTGGTTTTATAGACTAAATAAAATAGGCTAGACAGAGAGTCTTAGTGTTAAACTGCCTAGTGAATAAACTCTCAGACTATTTGGAAAACTAGTAGATTTAATAACTAAGTTCAGTAAGGTGTAGCGTCCGACCACTGGTTATTTAATAAGCTAGGATAATTTCTAGATATTAGACCTGCTATCTAATAGTCTGACTAGCAGGCTCCGCGGTACATTGGCTAGATGTAGTATAGGTGATGGTTTAGAAAGGTAATAAGATAGAGATAATAATTATATGAGGCAAAATGATAGATATGGTTAGTGGAAGAATGCAAAATAGTTTTTTCTAGTAGGGAAGAGCAAGGCTTAGTAGGGTTTTAAAGTAGGTAATTAAGTAGTGAATGCTTATAGTGTGGTTAGGGTTTAACCCTGTATGACTCAGGCCTTTGGTCAGGAAAAATGGTAGAGTGAATAGGTTAATCACTGATAGGTTCAGAATCCCTAAGGTTTAATGGCAGTTGGTATAACATAGCTTAATTATATAGACTGAAAGATAAGTATAAACCCAGGAGGATACCCTCTAGTCAAACTAGATATGCTACTATGTTATAGTAAACTGATGTTCTTAGTATAGTAAGTTAATTGAAGAATTCACTAAAGATGGTGGTTCTACCACCCACTGTAACCTCTAGAGGTATAGTATAGCATACAGACCAGCTGTGTAGATGACATCATGTGGTAAAACAGGGATTAAACTAACTATGAGGTCATACCATACAGGAGAACGCAACAATAAAGGTACTAAACTAAATCTAGTATTAGACTAGGAAGCTAATTATAGGGGCCTTCTAAATAGTTAATAAGGCTATATTTAATATAGAAGTATATCTTACTCTAATACTATTACTCCTCTAATAGTACTATATCCAGATCCTTATCTAAATTACTACTACTCTAGCCTATTAAATATATATTCTAGATTACTACTAATACTACTAGAATATACTATTATACTTGCTACTAGAAGCTATAGAGAAGAAGGTTAAATTAATAACTAGTATTAATTCTAGGGAGCTAGAGACTTACTTACTATAGATAGTATCCCCCTAGTAGAAGCTACTAGAGGTAGTGATTAAGAAGATAAAGAAGTAGTTAATAATCTACTATAATATTTATTATATTATCTACCCTAAGGCTATTTAGGTCTATACTAATAGTTCTAGTATCTATAGGTAGGTTAGCACTATTATAGTATACCTAGACCCCCCTATCTACTAATAATATTACCTAGGGATGGATATTAAATATATAATACTAGTTATAGAGATTATAGGGTTAGTGCTAGCCCTATAGCTCCTTAAGTAAGAGCTAATACTATATAATATCTAGATAGCAGCATAGATAGCATTAGCAGGGCTAGCTTCCTATAGCTAATAAAAGTAGGCTAAAATATATTCTAATAACTAGGGTATACTGCACACACTACTTACCCCTAAGCAGGGATCTAGCTAGTATCTAGTTTAGAAGATAGTAGACCTACTTAACTAGCTAAATCTAGTATTTAATATATTATTCTACTAGCTAGCAGTGCACCATAGGGTCACTAATAATAAGCTAGTAGACTAGAAGGTAAAGGAGGTAGCTAGATAGTAATAGAGTATTATAGAGGGGCAGTATAGGCCCCTACCACTAGTTATACTTCTAGATTACCCTATATAGGGCCCCCTAGACACCTAGATTAAATAGTATACTAAGGGGTAATAGGAGGAGGCCTAGTAGTAGTCTAAGTATAGTAGACTGATTGATTGATTGATTGATTGATTCCTTACTCTGTTTCAGCACCGGGCTGGGCCATGCCAGAGGCTCCTAGTGAGCAGCAACTATCTAACTGACGGCCGTCCTTCCAGACTAACACTGCCAGTGTACATAAATATATATATATATATATATTAGGCACCTAGGCTAGGCCGAACCCCCTATAGATTCCCTTATAGATGCCCCTATTTTGGCCCTAGCTAAAATCAGTAAGTGCTGCCATCCTGACTCCCTATAGATCTATCCATTCTAGCCAGAGCTGAAATCAGTGAGTACTACTACCTTAATTCCCTGTTATTCTATCTTAGCTAGGGCTAAAATCACTGGCTTCCTTACTTCTCTGTATATACCCTCATACCTGCCTAGGTGCCTATACAGGCCTACTTCCCCCTAAGATAGTTACTAACCCATTCAGAATGCTGCAGATTCCTAAGCCTGTAAGGGTTCCAGGGGTGCTACTACTAAATAGTACTGAATTAGTAAGCTAGTGCTATATAGTTATATAGGCTAGGGCTATAAGTAGTAATGCTATACTAATAGGAGTAACTAGTAGTATATAATAGTATATAATAATAGTTTATTAGCTATTATCTACTAGGGCTGTTAGCAGCTACCTACTACTAAGTATAGTTAGCTTAAGCTATACTAGCTTAGTAGCTTCTACTAGATATATTAACTAGCTAGTATTTAATATAAATTATATAGCCTATTAAATATATTACTTCTTTATTAAGACCTCTATTAGGCCTTAGGAGGTCCCTTCTATGCTAGTTCACATTACCTACTAGAGGTTATTATATTAGGTGCAGCTAAATAGTATATAGTAAATTATCTCTAGGGCCTGCCTATATAGGTAGAGGGGGTTATTAGCCTAGTTAATAGTTAAGAGGTAGTAATTTAGCCTAATCTTCTTAGTATATATCTAGGCTAGAATACTGTGCTTTATAGGGGTAAGATTATTATAGATAGTAATTAAATAGTAGGAGATCTTAGGGAGAAAGTACTAGAGATATCTACTATACTTAGACTACTACTAGGCCTCCTTTTATTACTCCTTAGTATACTATTTAATCTAGGTATCTAGGGGGCCCTATATAGGGTAATCTAGGAGTATAACTAGGAGTAAGGGCCTATACTACCCCTTTATAATATCCTATTACTATCTAGCTACCTCCTTTATCTTTTAGTCTGCTAGCTTATTACTAGTGACCCTATGGTGCACTACTAGCTAGTGGAATAATATATCTAATACTAGATCTAGTTAATCTAGTAGGTCTACTATCTCCTAAACTAGATACTAGCTAGAGCCCTACTTTAAGGTAAGTAATATTTATAGTATATCCTAATTATTAGAATAAATCTTAGCCTACTTCTAAGAGCTATGGTTAGGCAGTAATTACTAAATATTATATAGTACTAGATCTTACTTAAGGAGCTATAGGGCTAGTACTAACCCTATAATCTCTATAACTAGCACTATATATTTAATATCCATCCCTAGGTAGTGTTATTAGTAGATAGAGGGGTCTAGGTATACTATAGTAGTGCTAACCTATCTATAGATACTAGAACTATTAGTATAGATCTAAATAGCCTTAGGGTAGGTAATATAGTAGATATTATAGTAGATTATTAACTACTTCTTTATCTCTTTAATTACTATCTTTAGTAGCTCCTATTAGGGGGGTACTACCTATAGTAGGTATATCTCTAGCTCTCTAGGATTAATACTAATTATTAATTTAACTTCTTCTTCTATAGCTTCTAGCAGTAAGTGTAATAGTAGGTTCTAGTAGTATTAATAATAATTAAGAATATATATTTAATAGGCTAGAGTAGTAGTAATTTAGATAAGGGTCTAGATATAGTATTATTAGAGAAGTAATAGTATTAGGGTAAAGTATAACTTAGTATTAAATATAGTCTTATTAATTATTTAGAAGGCCCCTATAATTAGCTTCCTAGCCTAATACTAGATTTAGTTTAGTATCTTTACTTATAGGCTATAGAGGTGCTTCTAGCCCTAGATTAATAGTATATATTAGACTAAGATAGTGTATAGCATAATTAGGGTAATATAGGCTATATAGATATACTAAAGTTCCTATAGGTATAGGCCCTATTTAGAGCTACCTAGTATACTAATAGCCTATAGGTACTAGATTACTATACTATTAATATACTTAAGGTATGCTTTAAAAATTAGATATTAATTAAGAATAACCCTAAGAAGCTAGGCTATTATACTAGCCTTAATAACCTACCTATTATTAAGGTCTAGTAGTTTATCTAGGCTAGCCTAGGCTCTCTGCCCTAGAGGGTGGAAGTGAATAAGCTAGAATTTAGAGGGCTTAAACTAGGATATATAGGTAGTAGTCTAGTAGAGGTACCTATATTAATAGTACTTTTATAGTTATTAATAATTAGTATACTTACTATTATTAGTAGCTAGTATTATTATATTATTAATATATTTAATATTATCTATACCCTATTCAGGGTCCCCCCACCCTATTAAACCTATATTATAGAAGATATAGAGAATTAGGGAGAGGGGGGAGTCCTATAGGATACTAGTTTCTATTCCTTAGGTTAGTATAGTATATTTAGGTAGTACTAATAAGGTAGACTAGCCCTAGAGAAAGCTACTAAGCTAGATAATATAGATCTCTAGGACCCTTTAGGTATAGAAGTTATAGATAAGCTAGTTATATAAGATATTATTAAAGGCTCTATAGATATTAAGTAGAAGGGTAGAGATAATCTTACTATTCTTCTAGTCTAAGTAGATAGCCTCTAGGGCTATATAGAGGGTATTCTCTATACCCTAGCCTTTATACTCTCTAAAATAGTTATTTAGAAGTAATCTATAGACCTTAGCTAGATAGCTTAACTAGAAGATAATTAAGGCCTTAAGTAGCTTACTTAGAGTATTAAGTAGGGTAATTAATTAGTATATCTTTAGTACTAAGTAGTCTAGCTTACCTAGCTTATAGAGGATAATTATAATAGTATTATAGAAGTACTCTAGGTAGTAGCTAAGCTAAATATATTAATTATATAGATTTATTAGGCTTAGGACTAGTATATAGCTAATAGCCTATAGTATCTAATTAGTAATACTATCTAGGCCAGGGGCCTTATTAGCTTTAATAATATAAAAGGTATAGTAGACCTTATACTCTCTAAATTCTAGTATATTAACTAGCTTAGGGTAGTTATATCCCTAAATATTATCTAGGTTAGCCTATAGAGGGGGTAGGAAGAACTAGTAGGCTAGAAGATTAGTCTTTTCCTAGGCCTTATAAGTAACTAAGCTAGTATAGAGATCCTAAAGAGGTAGGGTATAGGTCTAGTATAGGCCCTAGTTCTTTATCTAGTAGATAGTATGCTATATATTATATATATCTATAATATTAGTAATTTACTACTAGAAGGTATTATACTAGTATTACTATATAGCTCTCTTATATACTTAGGTAGCCTGAGCTAGTCATACCTATAGTAGTAAGGGGGCCTTATACTAGTATTTACTTTAGTATATAGAGATAGTCTATTAGATATACTTCTTTTCCTAGAGTAGGGCCTAGCATTCTAGAGTAAAGCTAGGATAGGAATATAGAGATAGATAGAGCTATAGTACTATAATATTAATAGTAGTAGTAAGTATACTAACTAACTTATCTATAAACTAATTAGCCTCTCCCTAGATCACTTCTATAGAGAGTAATAGGGGTAGATATATAGTAAGGGCTATAGCTAGCTTCTAGATATCTATAGTAGCCTAGTTATAGTATTACCTTAGGGATTTAGGTTTAAGGGTGGTATTAAGTTTAGTTTTAATAGGGAGGTAATCTAAATTACTATCTAGATTAGTTTTCTAAATATAGTAGATATAGTCTATAAGTACCTAGAATATAAAGATTAGATTAATTATTAAACTAATAGCCTACTTCTCTATAGAGAGGGCCCCTAGGCCTATATTATTATATATTTTATTTAGCTTATTAGTAGCCCACGTGGATATAGATATAGGCTAGATAATAAGGCTAACTAGAGTAACTAACTCTAGTAGCTATTATTTAATAATCTACTTTAGGGTATTAATATAGTAGCTATTATACTAAGCCTATAGGAGCTAGTATATCTTACCTATCTAGAGGCTATTATAGATATTAAAATTACTAACTATTATATACTCTACTAGCTCTCTAGAGGCCTGCTACTACTAGTCTATAGTCTTTAGGGCCTAGGTAAGGTCTATCACCCCCTTATTTACTACTAACTATAGTAGGTTATAGATATTATAGACTACTATCTATAGCTTACCTAGAGCTAGCTAGATGGTAATAGAGATAATATATATAGAGATAAAGATAAYCTATTAGTGTAGGGCCTTCTATATATATATATAGACCTAGGGGGCCCCTTAGCCTAACCCCTACCCCTGCCCTATAGCTAGCTAGATAATATAGAAGTGGTTAGTAGCTTCTTAAGAGAGGTATATTAGGGGGCTATCTCTATAGATATTAACCTAGGGCTCCTACATAGTAATAATTATATAATTATAGAGCTAGGGGTCCTAAAGGAGGGGGGCTATACTAATATCTAGTAAATTCTAAATATTATACTATAGTATTTAGATAGTTTAATTAGCTTAGGGGCCTAGGGTAATTCTAGCTTTAGTTCTAGTATTAGTTTTAGCCCCTAGGCTGGGTTTAGCTTTAGCTTTAGATTTAGCTTTATCTAGTTTAGATTTAGGGGCCCTTAGGGGTGTGAATAGGCTACTAGCTATAGCTACTAGAGGCTATATATTAGTAGCTCTTCTCTAGGTAAATATTACTATTATATATACTTAAGCTACCCTAAGTACTTCCTATTTTAGCCTTCTAGTATATATAGACCCTATTATATTTAGCTTCCTCTGAATTCAGGGGTGGGTCAGG
>NW_025091224.1:41016-44468 GCF_018404265.1 Aspergillus viridinutans | reverse complement strand
CTTGCTTACTTACTTATGCAGCTTATCTCTCTTACTAGATTTTATCTTAATTAATTCTCCTTACTTGCTTACTTACATGGCTTATCTCTCTTGCTAGATTCTATCTTTATTAAGAGAGATAAGCACGCGCGGGGGGTCCCAGGCCTTATAAGCTAAACTAATAGGTAGCTAGCTAGCTAGCCAGGCCCCTTAAATACTAATCTATATAATAATTAATAACAGGGACCTTACTAGATCTTAAAATCTGACCCTCTTACCCCTGAGAGTCATCTCCATGCAGTTAAATATGTATTAATCTGTTATTTTAATTAGCAGCTTCCTAATTAGGATCCCATATATTAATCTCTACTACTAATTAAAGGCCCTGGCATCTAGGATCTTTAGGGCCTACCCCTACTAATCAGAG
Organism: Aspergillus viridinutans; assembly: GCF_018404265.1. NCBI lineage: Eukaryota > Fungi > Ascomycota > Eurotiomycetes > Eurotiales > Aspergillaceae > Aspergillus > Aspergillus viridinutans. Next base: position 44,062 of record NW_025091224.1, on the reverse strand, counting down.
GTACTAAATCCTAGATCTCTAATATTTAGCTCTAGCTATCTGCTGATAATAACTCTTTAGGTAGACTGGTTACCTAACTAGATTAGGGCTCTACCTCTCTTATTAGGCTGCCTCCCTGTGCTAGGTTAGGCTACTTATAGACTTCACTCTAATATTATATACTATCTTATACTATCTTATATACTATCTTATATTTTCCACTGGGGCCTACCTATTATATTCTGATATTATAGCTTAGTGGCCAGCCCTAGCAGCTGGTAATGATTCTTCTATTATTAATTATTCCTTTTATTTCATGGTACACTATATAGATATTATTAAATTCACTTAGGCTTACCTAGGTAGGTCTGCTAAAGCCCTCTGGGTTAAAGGTTTTACTTAGCAGGCCTATGCCTTAGTTATAAAGCTGCTAGAAAGCTAAGTCTATGATATAATTACTAGTAATTTTAGCAGGCAGACTAGGGCACCTAGTATAAATAGTATAGAGGTAGGTGAGCATAGCTTAGCCACCTCTTTTTCTATAACTCCTAGGGCCTAGGGGGTCTTTAGCTAGACCTAATAGGTACTAAGTAACCTATCTTCCCCCCCTAACTATTATTATCTCTATCCCACCTCCTCCCCCCTAGCCACACCCCCCTGCAATGACAAGAACCACATCTAGATCTGGTGGTATAGGTATGGAAATAGCCTAGGCCTAAGAGCTAGCCCTTATAAGTAAACTGCTATTATAGCTATTATAGGTAAGATCTAGGAGATTCTCTACTATAGTAGCCTCCCTAGCCTAGCTAGTATGCAGGTAGTGGGGGCCTAGGTGCTTTATAGTAGTGATCTAGATATATATACCCACTCTGTGTTAGATTAGGAGTGCCTAATCTAGAATAAAAAGGCATGGCTCCAGGAGCTCCCTAAGGGTGAATATACCTATATTACTAATTATTAGTATACTATCCTAGTCTACTATATTCCTATTACCTTCCTTCTCTCTAGCACCTAGAGTGTGGTAGAGGCCCTCTAGGAGAAGATATTATACTATAACCTAGTGCTCCACAGCCCTATATTATATATAGGCTAGTGTAGGAATAATACTATAGCCTAATAGTATAAATAGAAGTCTTCCCTAGTAGTCTCCTTCTGAGATATATAGTTAGTAAACTATGCTATTTAGAACCAGATCTTCCTAGATAGCATTCTACTATATATAGAACTATTTGATCTACTCTGCCAGCTCCTACAGTGTACTAGATACCTAAATTATAGATATGCCTAGCCTATCTATATAGCTAAAAGAGTTATATATCTGTATTATACTAACACCTATAATAAAAAGTTCTATAAGGTTAAGGAAGTCCCTTCCTAGTACTACTATACTATCTACTATAGCTCCTACTAAGCTGATAGCAAGCAGTGCCCTATATACTAATATAAATACTAAATATCCTAAGATTAATTATAGAATTAACCCTATTTCTTTACTAGCCTGCCCTAACCTGCTAAACCAGTCTAGCCTACTAATCTAGCCCTGAATACTAGACTAGCCTAGCTAGCTGTGCTACTGCATAGCATAGCTGGCACGGAGCTTCCTAGGCCTAAAAGGGCTGAAATAATCAGTAAACCACTACTAAATCTAGAAGGCATATATTAACTAGCTGGCTAATTATTACTACCACCAGCTAATATATTTAAAATAAAACCATGCCCTTCTATAAAGACCCCCTATCACCTACCCATCCACCTAATAGTTGATGTTAGCTGCTATCTATCTCTATAGCTTCAGCCTATCTATTCTATGCAAACTTACTCCTAAAGCATGTCACTAAAGTGGCCCTAGAAACTAACTATAGCCCTAGAACCTAACCCCTAACCTATAGTAAAGGAACCAGCACCTCTGCCACTACCTATCTATAATACTAATTTCTATATACCAGCACTGATGCCCTCCTAGTTAGCTAAGGCTATAACCCCTAGATAAATAGCTAATTTAGCCTCCCTGCCCCTATCTCTACTCTCTAACCTAGCCTAATGCATCCCTAGACTCTCCTTATATATATTAAGTATATTAAGCCTCTTAGTCATCTCCTACATACCTATCCTCCTAAGTAACCTTACCTAGGAGGTCCCTGAGCTGCCCCTAAAATATAAATATAGCTGCAGCTAGGGCTATTAGCCTGCTATAAGCAGCCTAGACCTGCTTAATACCCTAGTTACTATACTAAAATATTAAAAGGTATCTACTAAGATATATAATACTAAAGATAATAGCTCTACTTAGGCCTTAATACTATAAGGCCTACCTATACTACAGGGCCTGCCTACTCTATATACTAGCCTGAACCTGCCCACTAAGCTAACCTAGATACCTAAGATACTAAGCTAAGGGGGTCCTATCAGGCCTCTTCCACCCTAGCCCTAGCTTATAAAACCAGGGCCTCTAGTATTAATTACTAGCACCAGCTTATCTAGCATATATATATTAGATATATCTAGTTTAGTATCCACCTTAGTAAGCAGCATCTCCCTCCTGCTATTTAACTCTAAAATACTAATCCTATTAGCCTTCTAAACTATATACTTCCTGCTAACCTCTGACCCTAACCTACCCCTAAACTCTGAGGAAGATACCTATAACTATAATAGATACTATATATACTAGAAGGCTGAAATAGGAAGCACTTAGGGTGGCTTAAGTATATATAATAGTAGTATTTACCTAGAGGAGGGCTGCTAGCACATAGCCCCTAGTAGCTTTAGCTAGTAGCCTACCTATGCCCCTAAGGGCCCTAAGGGCCCCTGCCCCTAAATCTGAACTAGATAAAGCTAAATCTAAACCTAAAGCTAAACCCAGCCTAGGGGCTAAAACTAATACTAGAACTAAAGCTAGAGTCACCCTAGACCCCTGAGCTAACTAAACTATCTAAATACTATAGTATAATATTTAGAATTTACTAGATATCAGCATAGCCCCCCTTCTTCAGGACCCCTAGCTCTATAATTATATAGTTATTGCCATCTAGGAGCCCTGGGTTAATACCTATAGAGATGGCCCCCT
>NW_025091224.1:19150-36106 GCF_018404265.1 Aspergillus viridinutans | reverse complement strand
AGATAAGCTATATAAGATAAGTAAGGAGAATTAATTAAGGTAGAATCTAATAAGAGAGATAAGCTATATAAGATAAGTAAGGAGAATTAATTAAGATAGAATCTAGTAAAAGAGATAAGCTATATAAGGTAAGTAAGGAGAATTAATTAAGGTAGAATCTAGTAAGAGAGATAAGCTATGTAAGGTAAGTAAGGAGAATTGATTAAGGTAGAATCTAGTAAGAGAGATGAGCTGTCTAAGTATAGTAGATACCTCTAGTATTATCTCCCTAAGATCTCTAGGTATTTACTTACTATCTATAATAATCTTACCCTTATAGAGTGTAGTATTCTAGCATAGATATATACTAGGAAGATTAGGCTAAATTACTATCTCTTAACTATTAATTAGACTAATGACCCCCTCTGCCTATATAGAAGGGCCCTAGAAATAACCTACTATGTGCTATTTAGCTATACCTAATATAATGACCTTTAGTATATAATATAGATAGAAGGGACCCCCTAAGACTTAATAGAGTGTGGCAGTTCTTATGATTCTTGATGGTAAGTTGATTTCTCTAAGGTAAAACCTTCTAAGATACAAGTTATCTAGGTAAATAATATAGTAGAGTAAACAAACCAGTCATGTAGAAATAATATATAGGTAAAATAGTAATAATATAGGGGGTTAATAATTATAACATCCCTATTGCTACATCATCATAGTCATACCAGATAGCAGTAGCCATAGTGGTCTGGTTAAAGGTGTTGCTGTATAAGCCAGCTATACTATATATACTGTTATACCAGACATTGTATGACCCACCACAGTTAAGTAAAACCAGTTAGTCAAATAGTTTAGTTAAGCTCAGTGTCATTAGGATGCTATTTAGCTAAATAGTTAAATTTATCTATAAGTTCCTGGGAGCCCTAAAGGTTAGTTTCTTAGACCTATTAGTTATCTTTAGCACCATACCCTTTCCACTATACTAGATATTTAATAAATAGAGTATAATTATGGCCTTATCAGACTATCTATTTACCTAAGAGACATTCAACCTTATAGATATTATTCTTATTAGGGTATACTTCAGCATTAATAATAGGAGGCGGCTTTAGTAACTCTTAGTTAAATAGATTAGGCTTGGTTAGTGCAGGTTCTAGGTAAGTAACTAAAAGGACTAGATAGATCTTCTATATTAATAGTAGTTTAATTTAGTATGCTAGTTATCTAATTCATTCTAGTATATAGAATAGGCCAGCATTCTACAGCTATAGCTTGTAGTTTTCCTATTTAGTTAGTAATAAGTAGCTGCAGTGTAGCTAGATATAGACTTAATTACTAATTTAGAACTCTATTAGCTTATAGTTCTTGTTATAGATCTTCTTTATCTATACTAATATGTATTTCATAGCCTCCTCTATATTAAGTTATACTAAGAAATCCTGCTTAGATTTAATAAATTATTTTAGCAGCTGCCATGGCTGATAAAGGTTAATACTAAAGAGTAAATAGTAAGGGGTTATTTTTATAGATTTACTTAGTAATCTATTAATAGTGGAAATAATGCTTAATAGATCTATTATCTAGTAAAATAGATCTAGTTGCTCTGTAATGGTATATAAATAATATAGCATGATCTCAATGACTTAAATAACCCATTCAGACTATCTATTAGTTTATAGGTGGAAAGCAGTTAAGTAAAGCTAGTATACCTTTAGTATAGTGAAATAGCCCTTCTAAAAGCTACTTATAAAGATAGAATTATAATTAGAAATAAAGAAATAAGGCATTCCCTAATTATACCCTTAGAAATACTATAGGATGCTGGATCCCTATTCCTCAGTAGTTAATATTATTTTACTAGGGATCAGACTAACTTATTTACTAAACTTATTAATAATAACTAATAGTTTATTATAACCACTGTCATCTAGTAACGCCAGGATAAAATCCATAGTGATAATTTTAAATAGAGCAGGCAGAACCTATAGAGGTTAGAGGCTTCTATATAGTTTATAGTAATAGACCTTATTCTGTAAACAAATTAGATAATATTTAATATATTAATATAGTAAATAACAGCCCTAGTATAATGTAAATCCATCAAGGGAAGCTAAGCATTTATTAATACCCTAATAGTTCTATTTATTATAGATTAACTAGAATAGGTCTTTCACAAGGAGGCATAGGACATAGATCTAAGGTTCCTCTATAATCTTATTACTAATCAGGTAATATTTAATTATATAAAGTAGCCCTTCATCATCCAGCTAATACAGTAAGATAGTTAGTAAATCCACTATTTAGTTATTACAGAGGACCTTAATAATGCAGGTGGTTTATAGATTATTATAATATCTATCTACTACTTATTTCTTAAACTTATCAGATAGCTAAATTACTAATATGGTATACCCATACTTAGTAAGATAGACATTAATAGAGTTAAGGTCAGGTTCCTTATGCTTAGTAGTTTATTTTACTAGTAACCAGGATAATATATCTATAACTATATTTAATTTGCCTAGTCTATGGAACACTTACAGTCAGAACTATTAGATATATTAAGATATATGGATTAACTATAAGTTTAAATACTCCAGTGCAACAGTGTTTATAGAAGTTTATATAGAGATACTAACAATAGAAGCATAGTCTGTATAAACTATAGTTAGCTAATAGGAGGACTTAATCATATAGTAAAGCTTTTAAAGGGCCTATATAAGATAGGCTACTTCTAATTTAGTTAGCTAATACCTTAACTTAGCCTTAGTAAGTGTTCTACTAAGGAAGAGAATAGGCTAAACTACTGTATATATAGGTAGAACTAATAGGTTAGTATATTAACTATTATCTTATATATAGTATACCATGCTACTAAAACCATCATATAAGGTGTCTAGATTAGTATATAGTTAATTTAAAGGGTTAAAATGCACATGGAAGAGTAGACTATTAAATATAGCTTATAGTTAATAGAAGGCTTTAGCTTCTTAATTAGTAGGTATATCAACCACCTTACCAGTAATAAATATATAATATTCAGGTCCTTTTAATAGACTGCCTTTAAGTATTTGTGTTTTACAGTCTTGCAAAGGTTTAGTAATATAGGCATATTTACTAATATAATAGCAGAACTATCTAGTAAGCACTAGGTAATGCTCTAGCTCTTTAAGGTTATATAGAAATTCCAGGGCGCGAATAGCAGCTAGCTTCTTATTAGGAGTAGATAAACCTAGGGCATTAATATACTATCCTAATAACTATATACTTAGGAATCTAACAAAAGCCTTAGTTAGTTCTAATTAAATATAGACATCTTGCAGACATTACAGAATAATCCTAAGATATTCTAGGTGATTATTAAATTCTTTAGAAGCAACAAGGTTATTATTAATATAGGTTTTAATAAATAGAAGGCCTTTCAGGATTTAGTCTATCTACTATTAAATATATAGAACCAAATTAATGAAGCCCATGATAGCAACATTAAATATTTCTTAACTATAATAGCTAATAATAGCTAAATAGTTCCAGTAGGATTATTTCACTAGCTACTAGTAGAAGAATTAGCAGGTATTAATAACCATAATATAATAGCAGCCCTAGACTATACTAATAATATCCTCCTGTCTTAGAATAGGGTATAGGTCTGGAATAACCTCTTTATTAATATCTTATAGATTAATAACTACATGTCCCTTCTCCTTAGTCTAACTATTCTGGTTAGTGATAGTTTTCTATATAATAAACACTAGATAGGCAGAAGGTGTGTGGCTAGTAGTAGGTTTAAGCTTACTAGCTTTATATAGGGGGTTAAGTATTTAATTAATATACTTATAATCTTTAGGGCTAATATAGTAGATATATAGTTTAGGAAGATAGTTTTCCTAACCTTCTTTTAAAGGGACTTCTATCTATTCTTCCTTAGGGATATAGATAGTAGAGCTATCATCACCCTAAATATTAAAGCTTATAAGTACTTTAGTAAATTAATTAGTTTCACAGCCCTTCCTATAGATGGTAATACTATTTAGTAGAATAGTCTGGTTATCATAGTCAATCAGAATAGATTCAGATTTAACAGCTAGTTAGTAAGTATATTTAAACTGGTTTTTAACTTACTTATAGTATCCACTAGAAGGGCACTCTACTAGTCTAGCAGCACTAGATTCTAATAGTTATACTAATAAGATAGCATCCTCCTTGCTAACTTAGTAAGCTATAATAAAATTAGCCTCTGAGACAGTTCCAATCTGGGCATGATAAGTAACAGTAATTAGGGTAGGCATTTCATTATAGACTTTAATAAATAAGAACTTATAGTCTACTAGGTAAGTATGTATTATAGCTCTATATAAGCTTAAAGAACTATCTAGTAGGTTAAATATAAAATTATAGTTAATTAGTAAATTAGCCTTTAGTTATACCTCTAGCTTGCTTACTAAGTACACTAGTATTATAGACCACTATTTGGTATATACTACTACATAGGTAATACAGTGTGGTTTTACCTAAGCTAAGATTAGAAATACTAACTACTAGTAAGAACTAATAGTTATAATACCTTATCTAAAGTCTAAAGTAAACACTTCACCACAGATTATATCTATACTAATAAGTAACTTAGACTTTAGTCTATTAACTAGGTGGCATAAAATAGTAATTTTAGTAAAGGCATTAGCAGAACTACTATTATTTATAATACCAGGAAACTAGAGGGTTAAAGTAGCAGACTAGTTTAATTAATATTATAATCTAATACCTAAGATAGTAATTCCATCTATAAGCTCTATGATTACTGCATTAGGAAGTAACTTAATAAATGTTATATTTTCTATAGTAGATAAGTAACTAGTATTAAGATAGATTTTATAGTATTCTAATATTATATTAATTCCAATCTTCACAGTAGCACAGTGCCAGGAATGGATTCTAATAACCCTAGTTAGTCTAGGTGGTTTATATATAGATTTAATAATTTAAACAGCTGTTAGGTTATTTATTATAGGAGTAACTAGTATTAGTATAAGGGTGCCTAGACACTCTAGAATATAGATATATAAATAGTTCTAGGATAGGAATATAGTACCACAGCCTATGTATATAGCCACTGGTTTAACATTAATTATATATATATATAGTTCTTCCTTTAAGTCACACTCAGGGAAATCTTTAGGCTTAAATACAGGGTGACTAAGGAATGCCTAATAGCCTGGATTAATATTATTAGATTAGCTATATAGTTTATTTAGTTTAGTTAAAATATACAGAAGGTATTCTGGCTCATTATATAGTATAGAGAGAGATAGAACTTTAGTAGTTAATTTACTAACTAATTTAATATTTATATTAGTAACATAAGCCTATTACCCTGGGGGGCCAATGCAAGAGGATCCTTAGTTATTCTATAACTATCTACTATTCTAGTTCTATATTAGATAGTTATAGTTCACAGCCTTATTTACAGGCGGTGCTGATTGCAGTGGTTATACTAATATTTATAGATATTAGTAGGGGTTCTAGTAAATTAGAGATAGTCCTAGAAATAGGAACCACTGCTAACTATACTGCTGGAATTGCTACACCAGCTAGGGGAACAGTACTATTAGTAGGTGTTGATACTATAGGATAATTAGTGGATAGTAGGGTTAACTATAACTATATTAGGGCATGTACAGCTGTGTGGGCCTACCTTAATTAGTTAGACATTCCTATTAAGGGTTCCCTTAGTTCCTGTTCTAGGGGGCCTAATAACTAGGTTTACTATTCTTACCTCTATCATAGTAGTCCTTCTAGTAACTACTAGCAATGTCTTTCCATACACCAGTATAAGATTCCAACTGCTTAAGAAACTAGGTCAATGTGGTATTCAGCATTGGTTTAGGGATATCTTAATGGAGGTAGGGTTCTAATTAGGTCTAAACTATAGTAATTTAGTTAAATATATTATTAATTTAGGCAGCTTAGGCATGATGAATAACTTCCTAGGTAAAAGTATAAGGGGTATAGTTATTCCTAATATTAGTATATCTATATAAAAGAGTCTATAGCTTAACTAGGGCATCTATAATATAGGGTTTAAACTATTTCACTAGCTCAGGCAACCATCCTTACTCTAGGGGCAGGATATAAAGTAAATACTTTTCTAAATTAATTAATTTAGTAGTAAACTAATCTAATATAGTACTATAGAGAGAAGCCTATAGGTTTACCTTAATAAGTACTTCCCCTTTATAGTTAATAATATCCTTTACCTAGTCAGTAAAAACATGGACATCCTTATAGAAAAGACTAGTATTATATTACTTAATGGAAACATTATCTAGTATATTAGGCCAGAAATATCCTAGTTCCTTAGTCTTCTAATTACCAGTGGTTGCAGGAACAGCTAACAGGGGGTTATTTAGTACTAGAGGAATTAGAGGGACTGATAGATCTATAGGAGGTTAAGGTAGCACCTAGCAGTTCTGGTTAGTAGTATTAAGATATTAGTTTATTATTTTAAAATATCTATCTATCACCTATTAGTTAGCTTGAATCAAATTGATTAAATCCCTGATTAATAGTTTACTATTTCTAGCAGCAGGTGCAGGTCCTGGTAGATAACTATTATTTAGTGGTTATGCATTTATATTAAATAGGCAGTGATACAGAATATTCTACTATACTAAAGATTATTTAATAATTATAGGTCTCTCCTCATAAGGGAATAGCTACCTGGCTATTCACCTAAGTAAGGCTGATTACAACTAGGAATAATATATTAGTTAAACTATAGGTAAATTAGTCTGTTTAGTAAGGGTTCTCTATAGGGTTAACATTAATATTACTTAATCTAATGCCTCAGATAGGTGGGATAAGGTTAATAAAACTAAATAGGAATAAGACTAGGTTCTTCCTAATAGCTATTCCAGCTTATTAGTATCCTATCTACTTATACTAACTAAGCTACAGTCTAGCCACCAACAGTACTCCTCAGAGTTAGTAATAAATTATTATGCTAGATGAAGGAAATCCTTAGTGGCTTTATATAGTATGGATTAGTTGATGTCCCAATCTGGTGGATATAGATATAGGTTCAAGGAAGCTAGCTATGGTTTTATAGACTAGATAAAACAGGCTAGACAGAGTGTCTTAGTGTTAAACTATCTTATAAACAGGCTTTCTGATTATCCTGTAAACCAATAGATCTAATGGCCTAGTTCTTCTAGACATAAGGTCTAACTAGTCATCCTTTAGTAAGCAGGAATGATTTCTAGATGTTAGACCTGCTGTCTAACTAGCAGACTCTGTGGTATATTAGCTAGATGTAGTATGGAAGGGCTGTATAAAAATAGAGATAGAAAGAACTAAATAATAATAATAGTTAGTAGAAGAATAATAATTATAGATTTTATAGGGCATAAGTAGTAGGGAATCAGAGGATAGCTAGATAAGTAGTAAATATATATAATATTTTATATAGTGCAGGGTTAAACCCTACATAGAAGTATTAGTTAGGGAAGATAGTAAAAGTTTACTAACAGGCTTAGATCCCTAAGATTTAATAATAGTTAGTATAACATAGCTTAATTATATAGACTGGAAAGATAAGTATAAACCCAGGAGGGTACCCTCTGGACTAAACCAGACATGCTACTAAGTTATGGCAGTTCTTATAATTCTTAATGGTAAGTTGATTTCTCTAAGGTAAAACCTTCTAAGATATAAGTTATCTGGGTAAATAATACAGTAGAGTAAACAAACCAGTCATGCAGGAATGACATATGGGTAAAATGGCAATATAGAGGCCTTAATAGAGAAGCAGTATATTTAATAGACTATATAGTTTATATTAAATACTAGCTAATTAATATATCTAGCAGAAGCCACTAAGCTAGTATAGCTTAAGCTAATTACCCCTAGTAGTAAGCAGCTACTAACAGCCTTAGTAGGTAATAGCTAATAAACTATTATTATATATTATTATATACTACTAGTTACTCCTATTAGTATAGTATTACTACTTATAGCCCTAGCCTATATATCTATATAGCACTAGCTTACTAATCTAGTACTATTTAGAGGTGGCACCCCTAGAACCCTTATAGGCTTAGGAATCTATAGTATTCTAAACAGGTTAGCAACTATCTTAGGGGGAAGTAGGCCTATATAGGCACCTAGGCAGGTATAAAGGCTTTAGTAGCTAGTAATTTTAGCCCTAGCTAGAATAGATAGAATAATAGGGAATTAAGGTAGTAGTACTTACTAATTTTAGCCCTAGCTAAGATAGATCTATAAGGGAGTTAGGGTAGCAGCACTTACTAATTTTAGTTAAGGCTGAAATAGGGGCATCTATAAGGGAATCTATAGGGGTTTAGCCTAGCCTAGGTGCCTAACATATATATATATATATATATCTATATATGCTGGCGGCGTCGGTCCGCAAGGATGGCTGTTGGTTAGATAGTCACTGCTCACTAGGAGCCTCCGGCATGGCCCAGCCCAGTGCCAAAACAGAGTAAGGAATCAATCAATCAATCAATCAATCAATCAATCAATCAATCAATCATTATTATAATTATCCTAAAGTTAGATAGAAAGTAGTAATTTTATATTAACTACTACTTATTTAATAAGGTAACTATTAAGAATATCTATCTACTACTAAGAATTTAAGAACTCCTAGATTAAGTAGATTAAACTAAGTATCTTTTAAAACTTAATCTCCTCTTAGAATATTAGTAGTTATAAATAGATAAATTATTTATTCTAAAGATAGCTTTTAATATATTATTTAGTAAGTTTAAGGAGTTAATAATATTATTTAGACTTTATAATACTTCTATATTATTCTAGATAATAATAAATAATATTATATAAGACCTTAACTTTATAGTAGTTTACCTTAATAATATCTTAATCTTCTTAAACTTAGAAGAGGAATATTAAAAGTATATTTAATAAGTACTTAACTAACTTTAAGAATATTAATTATATATAAAACTCTCTAAGTGTATATTTACTAACAGAGAAATATAGTTTTATAATTATATTATTAGTAATAGATTAGTTTAACTAATGCCTATAAAAATAAAGGTTATAAAGATATAGCTAAAACTAATAAATATTTATAAAATTTAATAATTCTTAGGACTAGCTATATATTATTACTAATTTATATATAAGTTTATAAGAATTATAACTTCTCTTTATAAGCTTCTAAAGGAATTAGATACTTTACTTTATAAGAAGAAGTTTTAATCTATAGTCTAGAATACTTAATATTAGTAAGTATTTATAATATTAAAGAATATAATAATTTATATACCTATTCTTAAGATTACTAATCTCTTATTATTATATTAAATTAAGACTAATACATCTAAATAGGCTCTTAGTATAGTACTATTATAATAAGATAAAAAGGGATAGTAGTATCCTATAGTATTTAATAGATAAAAGCTTAATAATACTAAAAAGAACTATCTTATATATAAGAAGGAACTTCTTATAATTAAGAAAGTACTCTAATAATAGAACTACTATATTAATAATAATTAGCCTATTATAATTATAATAGATTATAAAAGCCTTTAATATCTTACCTATATAAAGATATATTTAAAATATCTTATATAATAGATTAAAGAATTTTAAATATATAATCTAGTTATTAAGTATTATAAGGGAACTAAGGTAGTTATCCTAGATATAATAAGTTATTAACTAGACTTTATTAAGAAAGGTCTAGTAAATTAAGTATAAATATCTACTTTTAGTCTATCTATAATATAATTATAATAGATAACTAGTAAAGAATATCTTTATATATTATTATATCTCTATAAATTAGAATAGCATCTATTAATAGTCTTATTCTTAAAAGATAATAACCTAGATATATTAATAATATTAAAATAAAAATTAAGATATTAGCACTAAACTTTTAACTAAAGGTAGAGTATATTAATAGATAACTTATTAATTAACTATATTATATTAATAAAGATACTAAAATACTATATCTTAAAATTTTATTTTAAAAGAACTTTATATTATAGTTTTATAACTAGTTTAGCTATCTAGCTTATCTAGCCTTACTTAGAGTAGTTTATATCTATACCTAGTAGCCTATAATATAAAAAGATATCTAAGATATTACTAAGAGCTATCTAAATTATTAAATAAAGTCTTTAAGTATTGCATGTCAGTATCACGTGCCCTTGCTTCACTGTATCTATCTGTTGATAGCCAGTAGTTTAGGAATGACAACTATCTTCCCCCTGACATATAGCTTTACCTTATAAGACTATACTAAATAGTAGCATGTCCTGGGTATTTAGGACTTAATTAGGGAAAACTAATTAATTAACTTTTTATTTATTTTATTAATTTCTAACTATTAATTAATAATTAAAGCTATAGTAGTTTTCCCTATACCTTTTTAACTAATTCTACTACTAAGATATTTTAATATATTCTACTACTTTCCTAAAAAAGGAAGTTAGCAATGCTGCAACTAGGACTTTAGTTATACTATAATTAATAATCTTATACTTATCTTTTAAATATCCATAAATACTATATATTAATCTTTTAATAAATTAATTAAAGCTTATTAACTTTCTTTCCTTATTATATTTCAAGTTTTCAAGCATTTATCTATCTAATTATCTAAGCTTATGCTATTATTTAGAGTGCTTTAAAAGGGTATCTTTAGTAATTATATTTATTAATAGCTATATTCTGCATTATTTTCTACTATTCTAGCATCTTTATTATTATGCTCATTATTAATTATTAATATATTTATCTATATAATTAAATAGATTATTAATATATTATATATTAGTTAAAAATTCTACTCCTATAACTAATAAGATTAATAAGTAGCTTATTTCCCTTACTACTTAGCTTTAGTCCTTTAAGGAAATAGAGCATAGTTTTATAAAGAACCTTAATCTAGATATAATTACTTAAGTAATTTTCCTTCTTTAATATTAGGAATACCCTAAGGACATAGAATTTCTAAATAACTAGATATATATATAAGTAACTATAGGAGCTACTATAAAATAATTCCTAAAGCTTTTAGACTTTCTCTAGAATAATTAATAGTATCTTACCTTTTATATAAACTACTTAAAAAATAATAACTAAGTGAAAAACCCTTTAGGTAGACTAAGAAACTTTATTCTACTAATATTAAAATACCCTATATTCTAGAAGAAAGATATTCTATTTACTATACCTAAGCTAGAAAAATAAGAAGATAGGGAGATTAATAATAAAGTAGAAGATTAGTCTAATTTTATTATATCTTTAGACTTTAAAGTATAAGTAAGTTAGCTAATTTTAAGCTTATTATTTACCTATTATAGGTTAAATATTAAGTTATTACTATCTAAAAAACTAGATAACTTATCTATTCTTAACTCTCTATCTTCTCTAAGATCTCTAGAATTTCTATATAGTATAGCCCTAAGCTTATCTTTATCTAAGGACCTACTAATAGTTAAATCTCTAATAGTAATAATAGTAGGTCCTAATAATAGTTAAAATAGACTAAATCTTATTTTCTTAGAAGTATAGAAGGATTAACTTAATATTATAGTCTAATAAGTAGTTATAGTATCTATATAAGTATTTATTAATACCTAGCTAAATAAYTAGATAGGATAATAAGTAGCTAATATAACTAATAAGAATATTAGAAAAATTAGAGAAACTACTAATAATTAATATTATTTAGAAGATAATAGTAGTTATAGTAGGCGCTACTAATACTCTAAAAGTAGAATAAGATAATAAAACTATAATAATAATAATTCTAGTAGCTTAAGTAGTGATAAGGGTGATAATATTCTATATTAATATTATAATARTACTATAAGAAACTCCTATAATACTAACTATTAGGAAAGATAGACTAATAGTAGCTAGCATCCTACTAATATTAGATTCTTTTATCTAGATATACTATTTGCATGGGGTGATAGTAAGATATATAAGAAAGATAATAAGACCTTCTATTATTTAGTAGTAGTATTTATAAATTAACTATATATAGCTAAATAATTTAGGTTAATAATAAAGATAAGCTAAAACCTAGATATCTACTTCTATAGAGAAGTAATATAATAGTAAAATTCTAAGCTTAATAATATTACTTAGAGAGGTCTTATATATACTATAAATATTAAAGACTAGTACTTTACTCTAGAAAAATAGTTTAGATTACCCCCTAGCTAAGTATAGTAGTAGCTAGATAATATATTTTATATAGTAGTAGATATTATTACTAAATACCCCCTATCCTTATATATTATATTAATAGTATTACTAGCAAAATAATACAGTAAAAGAGACTTAGAATTTCTATTAATTCTTAGAGTATAGAGAAACTTAGATATACCTCTATAAGAGTATATTAATAAACTAGATAAAAAGACTACTATAGTAGATTTTATATTAATTTTAAATAAGAAATAAACTAACTAGTTTAATAAATTCACTAATATAACTCTATATTATATTCCTATATAGTAGGCTGCTTAGAATACCCTATAAAAAGATTTTTATAGATATTATTTTTAGACCTAATAAATAAGAAATTCTTATTTTACTTCCTAAAATAATTATACTAGCTATATATATCTCTATTAAGTATACAGCCTAACCCCTACTTATAACTATAGAAATTCTAATCTATATAATTTATATAGAAATCCTAATCTATATAGTCTAAGAAACATGAATTAGCAACCTTAGAGATAGAAATTCTATTATAAATATAAAGACTATAAGAATAAAGCTAATAAACCACCTTAAAGAATATTAATTTTATCCCTAATACTAATATAATTTAATCTATAGGATTTCCTATACCATCCCTAGGGAGGTTTTTAGAATTAGAATTATAGAAACTATAGTTATAGTTTTACYTAAAAGCCTTATATATATTATAGTAATAAAGTATACTAATATAGATATAATAAGAATAACTTTAATAAATTCCTTAATAGTAAGATAGAATACCCTAAAGATAAGCCACCTCCAGAGTATTATAATAATTAAGAGTATAATAAGTAGCTAAATAAGGAATATAATTAAGAATATAATACTAGAGTATACTTTATAAGATTAATATAATATAATAATTATAAATAAGAATTTCCCTTTAATAACACCCTTCATGCTCATGCTCTAGATTATAATAATATTAGTAGATTTTATATAGATATTATAGATTTACTAATTCTTAAGATAAAGCTAATAGAACTTCCCTTATATAATAGTATAGGATTTTAATTATAGAAATATACTATAATTAAAGTATATCTTTATATAGAGTAACTAGTAATAATAATTTATTTARATTTAGRTTATACTATAATAATTATTAATTATAAATTCCTACTTAAGTTTCTATCTAATATTACTATTTATAATTATCTAGTACCTATACTAGTATATAGTATTACTAATAACTTTATAARTACTTAATTTATCTCTATTTTATTATTTATCCTAGTAAAATAYAGCACTAGATATTACCTTATAAAAATATAGATAGAGATATACTTAACCTAAGGTTTTAAAGTTAATCTTTTTATTAGTACTAATATACTAGGTAAATATAGTTTTATTATTAATTTTATAARATATAAAGCTATAATTATATTTTATAAAGATATAGAACTTCTACTTACTATTTTATCTAAACTATATTATATAAATCTAACTCTAGTATATACTTAGAAGAAGGTTATAATACCACCCTATTTAATAGTCTAGATTCTAGTAAAATAGATAAAAGGCCTTTTTAAAGATTATAACTATATTTTTAAACTATCTTAGTATAAGTAGGTGGCCCTCTTTTCTTATATATAAGATATAAATTTTAGCTATATTATTACTATTAATTAGATAGATTAACTAATAATACTAAACTATCATAAATAACTTAGTCTCTTATTAGAATTTAAGGCTATAAATATCTACTATATTAATACTCTATATATATATAACCTAGTAGTTATACTACCTAAGGACTCTACTAAAGCATTATAAGTTATAGCTAATAACTCTATAATAATAAAGCTTAATAATAGTATTTAGATATATAGTCTACTAAAAATAGTATCTAAGCTTAAAAAAGTGATTATAACCTATCTATTAATATAGATAAATACTAATATAGTTAGAGTACCTGAAGAGAGGTGGATATATATTTATCTTAAAAAAAAATAGAAATAGTAAGTTAAGAAGTCTATAAAAATCTATAATATTAGTTCTAAATACTAATAGATTATAGATAAAATATTTAATAATCTATATAAGCTTAGATAAATAAGTTTTTTAATAAATATTACTTCTTTAGGAGCTCTAGTATATATTTTAGATCTATTATTATAATCTATACCTCCTTTACTAAAGTTTAATAAACCACCTTTCCCACCCTTACTAGTATTTATTATTAACTGACTAGTTAATAGGAAAATAAAGAGTTAAGTAGTTATTAATTTTTATAGAATTAATATAATAGTTATTCTTAATATATACCTAGTACCTTTATAGATAGAAATTATTATAGAATATATAGGATATCTATATATATCCCTTATAAATATAATAATAATATTTTGCTAATAGCTATTATACCTAGATTTCTAATAGTTTATAGGTGTTATTATATATAGAGGGTAAGAATACTTCTATATATATTCTATAGGCTTTATTAATAGTATACCCTATATTTAATACTAAGTAGATCTAATTTTTAAAATAATAAAAGCCTTTTTATAGATCTATATTAATAACTTTATACTATATAGTAGAAGCCTTAATAATTATATATAATATTTATCTAAATTTCTGTCTAAATATAATGAGATAGGAATAATATTATTACTATAAAAAATATTTATTAGATTCCTATTAATTTAATTACTTAGATAGAATATCTTATCCCTTAGTATAATAGTAATAGAGGATAAACTTATAATAATTCTAATACTTAAGTTTCTAGTTATACTTATAAATCTTAATATATATATTAGGCTTATAGGCTAGTTAAGAAATTATATCCTATATTATACTATAATTATCTAACCCTTATAGGATTATAAAATATAGTTACTAAGTTATAGTCCTATAAAAGATAAAGCCTAGAAATACTATACTAAGAGAATACCCTTAGATAATATTAYTAATAAAGAAAAAGAGAGTTTTAATTCTCTATAAAGTTATTTTAAGAACCTATTAATACTTATCTACTAAGATATTAATTTACTATTATATATAGATATTAATTCTTCTAAATAGTAAGGCCATGGTGTAATAATCTTTTATATTAGGTTAGATATACTTAATAACTCTATATTTAGTCTAAATTAGGACTGTTTAAAGGCCCCTCTATAAGATATAATTTTATTAATTATATTTTTAAGTAGAGCTTTAATAGCTATAGAAAAGAATTACTAGCTAACTAAATTAGAAGTATCTAGTATTATATAGGTATTATATAAGATTTATTATATAATTAATATATCTAAAGCTAGAGTATTTCTATATATTAATTATTTAGTAATAGTGGACATTACTAAATAGAAAAGTCTATTAATATTATCTATAGATAAGCTTAACTTATGCTTAGTTTAAGYATCTTAGTATATCTAGTTATTTCTAAATTTAATATTATATTATAAACCTAATAAGATATATATTATACTAGATATATTATCCTACTTATTATTATTTATAAAGGATAAACTAAACCTAGTTACTCTTAATAATCTACTAAAAATTCTCTATAGTCATACTTTCCATAGTTAGGCTATAGAAAAACTAATAATAATTAGGGTTATACTATCTAATAAATTTAAATAGTATATAATTAAAGGATATTATACTAATTATAGATAGTCTAAGATCTTATAAATACTTTAATAAAATATAACCTTATAGGTACTAGTTATCTTATTATATTATATCTATAATTAGTTACTTTATATAAATAATAGACTTTTATATATACTATACTTATTACTCTAAGAAATATTATAAAATATTTATAATATAAATAGCTACCTAGGTATTAATAGGATACTTAAGTTACTTAATAGCTTAGTCTTTTATTATACTAAATATTAGGTAAAGTAATATATCTAATTCTACCCTAACTATTAGAAAAAATAAATAAGATAGTATTTATTATATAGAGTATTATAACTATTAATCACTCTACTAATTCCTTTCTATATTATAATAATTAATATTATTATTAGTTTGCCTGATATAGGATGTTTTAATTCTATTATATTAGTTACTAATAAATTTATAAAAAGGATGATAGCTATACTAGGATACTTAACTTAGAAAGCTAAAGAATAGGTAAATATACTATTTATAGCTTTAGATACTAGAGACTAGGGTATTCCTAAATATATTATCTTAGATAGGGACCCTAAGTTTATATTAAAAGTATAGATAGAATTTACTAAATCTTTAGGTATTAAATARTATTATTCTATAGTATACTATACTTAGATTAATAGGCAGAGTAAATAGAGTAATTAAACTATTAAAATCTACTTATATTATATAATTACCTTACTTAACTAAATTACTAACTAGCTAACTATCTTACTAGTAATATAGAGGACTTTTAACTTAATAATAAATACTTTAACTAAGGAAATACTATATTAGTTAATATATAGTCTTTAGTTACTAACTCCCCTTAATATAGGTTATACTAAATTAACTAAGTAATTATTTTCCTACTATATATCTATAGCAGAGGCCTTATAATTTATAGCTATATCTATAAAGTATAGATATAATAGTTAATATATGCTAATAGCCTTTTATAAGGATAATAAGGTCCTTTTAAAACTCTATATAGGTTATATTATATAGTCAACCCTAAGCCAGAAACTTAGAAACTAATATATAGGCCTATTTAAAGTTTTAGAGAGAGAG
>NW_025091224.1:16022-17810 GCF_018404265.1 Aspergillus viridinutans | reverse complement strand
TTAAATAATTATAAAACCTTAGATCCTCCCTTAAGCTTCTCTGCACTAGTGTCTTTTTAGCTTAACCTAGAAGATATAGATAGAATAAAGAAAATAGAAGCTGAAAAGCTAACTAAGAAGTAGAAAAAAGAAAGAGAAGTAGAGGAGAAGAAATAATAAGTAATATAACTAGCTAAATTAATTATATATAATCTATTTATATATACTACTATTTAACTATGTGCTAAAACCTATTCCCTATAGTATAAAATTATAGTAATATCTAGAAAAACCTTTATAAGAGATAAATATAACCTACTATTATTCTACTAAGATAAGGTAGAATACCTTAAGCTAGCTAAAAGATTATTCTAAGAATAGGTTAACTAGCTCTAGATAGCCTATACCTAATATAGCCTGAAAATGATTAAATATTATACTAACTAGCAGAACTAGGAGGTTAAACTACTAGAAGCTATATATAAATTAAACCTATCTATAGTATATAATAAATTAACTATAGAGAAAATTCACACCTAGGCTAAATAGGAAAACTAGAAGGATAATAATAATAAATATAATATATTTTTCTTTAGTAAACTACTAAAACTAAATAGTTAACCTATCTATCTAGGCTAGTAGAATTGCAGCAGAGGTACTACTTTACTAATATAGATATTATAGAGACTTTATAACCTAAAGATATTAATTAGGATAGTAGATATGCTTATTACTAACCTATTAAAACCATAGATAAGATAAATAATAAAGGGTAAAGGCAAAAAATATATATATTATAAGACTTATAGTAACTCTAAAGATAAACTAGAAGATTAAGTTATCCTATCCTTAGAGCTATTAGATTATATTATATAGATTATAAATTAGCATATAGTATATAATACATTAACCCTAGATAATAATAATAACCTTATTAAGAAATATAAGCTATTAGAGGAGGTTAAGCCTAACTAAGCTAAGTAGCTACTAGCTCTTAAAGGATTAGATATTACTATATTATATATAACTAAAGACCTTATAAAATATCTATAGGGAAAGCCTACCTTTATACTATACTATACTCTAATAAGAGGCCTAGATTATACTAAAGATACTATATTTTCTAATATAGTAAAGAAGATAATTTATTAACTAGAGTAATAGTATTTCTACTAAAGTAATATAGATAGAAAGGCCTTATCTTTATAAGATATTAACTAATAGCCTATAATAACTAAGAGATAGCAGGCTATAGTAAATACCTTAGTAGAAGTAAAGACTACTAAGAATACTTATCTAGACCTTTTTACTTAGCTTAAACCTTACCTTATATTTTACCTATAATATACTAACTCTATTATTTTATAAATATATTTTTCCTTCTTATTATTACTTTCTCTTCTATTTTTACTATTATATTCTTTAGTAAGGTTACTAAATTATATAGCCCCCCTAATACTATAGTAGTTTATATAAGCTCTATATTATACTAGGGAGACCTGCGCAGATAGCTTTAGGAAGAATTATTAATTAAATACTATATCTATTAATATATAAACTACCACATACCTACTAAAGGTCATTATATTAGATATAGCTAAATAGTATATAGTAAATTATCTCTAGGGCCTGCCTGTATAGGTAGAGGGGGTTATTAGCCTGGTTAATACTTAAGAGGTAGTAATTTAGCCTAATCTTTCTAGTATATATTTAGGCTAGAATACTGCACTCTATAGGGGTAAGATTATTATAGATAGTAAGTAAATACCTAGAGATCTTAGAGAGGTAATACTAAAGGTATCTATTATA
>NW_025091224.1:11043-12402 GCF_018404265.1 Aspergillus viridinutans | reverse complement strand
TATTATATATACTTAAGCTACCCTAAGTACTTCCTATTTTAGTCTTCTAGTATATATAGTATCTATTATACTTAGCTTCCTCTAAGTTTAGGGGTGGGTTGGGGTTGGATATTAGTAAGAAAGATATAATTTAGTAGGCTAATAGGGTTAGTATTCTAAGATTAAATAGGGAGAGGGAGATACTACTTACTAAGATAGATACTAAACTAGATACTAGATTAGATATTAATCTAGATACTAATCTAGATATGCTAGATGTACTAGATGAGCTAGTGCTAGTAATTAATACTAGAGGCCCTAGTTAAGTAAACTAGGGCTATAGTAGAAGGGGCTTAATAGGGCCCCCTTAGCTTAGTATCTTAGGTATCTAGGTTAGCTTAGTAGGCAGGCTTAGGCTAGTAAGTAGTATAGGTAGGCCTTATAGGGTAGTAATAGAGGCTTATATAGTTCTATTATCTTTAGTATTATATATCTTTATAGATATCTTTAGATATTTTAGCCTAGATACTAGGGTATTAAGTAGATCTAGGCTGCTTATAGCAGGCTAGTAGCCCTAGCTATAGCTATATTTATATTTTAGTCTTAGTAGCTTAAGGACCTCCTAGGTAAGGTTACTTAGAAGGGTAGGTATATAGGAGATGTTATATATTAGCTATTATATACCTTACTTCACTATAACTATCTATTAATAGCTAGTAGTTTAAGGAATAATAACTATCTTCCCTATAATCAGCATTACTAATAAATAAGACTATACTAAATAGTAGTATGTCCTGGGCATTCAGGACTTGATTAGGGAAAACTAATTAATTAACTTTTTATTTATTTTATTAATTTCTAACTATTAATTAATAATTAAAGCTGTAGTAGTTTTCCCTATACCTCTTTAATTAATTCTACTACTAAGATATTTTAATATATTCTACCACTTTCCTAAAGAGGAAGTCAGCAATGCTATAACTAGGACTTTAGTTATACTATAATTAATAACCTTATACTTATCTTTTAAATATCTATAAATACTATATATTAACCTTTTAATAAACTAATTAAAGCTCATCAACTCTCTTTCCTTATTATATTTTAAGTTTTTAAGCTCTTATCTATCTAATTATCTAAGTACTATTATTTAGAGTGCTTTAAAAGGGTGCCTTTAGTAATTATATTTATTAATAGCTATATTCTATATTATTTTCTGCTATTCTAGCATCTTTATTATTATGCTCATTATTAATTATTAATATATTTATCTATATAATTAAACAGATTATTAATATATTATATATTAGTTAAAAATTCTACTCCTATAACTAATAAGATTAATAAGTAGCTTATTTCCCTTACTACTTAGCTTTAGTC
>NW_025091224.1:4843-6203 GCF_018404265.1 Aspergillus viridinutans | reverse complement strand
ACTTTAAAGTATAAGTAAGTTAGCTAATTTTAAGCTTATTATTTATCTATTATAGGTTAAATATTAAATTATTACTATCTAAAAAACTAGATAACTTATCTATTCTAAACTCCCTATCTTCTCTAAGGTCTCTAGAATTTCTATATAGTATAGCCCTAAGCTTATCTTTATCTAAGGACCTACTAATAGTTAAATCTCTAATAATAATAATAGCAGGTCCTAATAATAGTTAAAATAGACTAAATCTTATTTTCTCAGAAGTATAGAAGGATTAACTTAATACTATAGTCTAATAAGTAGTTATAGCATCCATATAAGTATTTATTAATATCTAGCTAAATAACTAGATAGGATAATAAGCAGCTAATATAACTAATAAGAACACTAGAAAAACTAGAGAAACTACTAATAATTAATATTATTTAGAAGATAATAGTAGTTATAGCAGGCGCTACTAATGCTCTAAAAGCAGAATAAGATAGTGAAATTATAATAATAATAATTCTAGCAGCTTAAGTAGTGATAAGGGTAATAATATTCTATATTAATATTATAATAGTACTATAAGAAACTCCTATAATACTAATTATTAGGAAAGGCAGACTAATGGCAGCTAGTATCCTACTAATATTAGATTCTTTTATCTAGATATGCTGTTTGCATAGGGTAGTAGTAAGATATATAAGAAAGATAATAAGACCTTCTATTATTTAGTAGTAGCATTTATAAATTAACTATATATAGCTAAATAATCTAGGTTAGTAATAAAGATAAGCTAAAACCTAGACACCTACTTCCATAGAGAAGTAGTATAATAATAGAATTCTAAGCTTAATAATATTACTTAGAGAGATCTTATATATACTATAAATATTAAAGACTAGTACTCTACTCTAGAAAAATAGTTTAGATTACCCCCTAGCTAAGTATAGCAGTAGCTAGATAATATATTTTATATAGTAGTAGATATTATTACTAAACACCCCCCATCCTTATATATCATATTAATAGTATTACTAGTAAAACAATACAGTAAAGGAGACTTAAAATTTCTATTAGTTCTTAAAGTATAGAGAAACTTAGATATATCTCTATAAGAGTATATTAATAAACTAGATAAAAAGACTACTATAGTGGATTTTATATTAATTTTAAATAAGAAATAAACTAACTAGTTTAATAAATTTACTAATATAACCCTATATTATATTCCTGCATAGCAGACTACTTAGAATATCCTATAAGGAGGTTTTTATAGATACTATCCTTAGACCTAATAGATAAGAAATCCCTATTTTACTTCCTAAAATAAGTATACTAGCTATATATACCCCTGTTAAGCATACAGCTCAACCCCTAT
>NW_025091224.1:0-1413 GCF_018404265.1 Aspergillus viridinutans | reverse complement strand
TAATATATTAAATTTTGCCCTAATTACTAGAAAAAGTAAATATAGAGATATTTACTATATAGAGTATTATAACTAGTAGTTACTCTACTAATTCCTTTCTATACTATAATAATTAACATTATTATTACTTTACCTGACACAGGATGTTTTAATTCTATTATATTAGTTACTAATAAATTCATAAAAAGGATAATAGCTATACTAGGATATTTAACTTAGAAAGCTAGAGAATAGGTAAATATACTACTTATAGCTTTAGATACTAGAGACTAGGATATTCCTAAATATATTATCTTAGATAGGGACCCTAAGTTTATATTAGAAATATAGATAGAATTTACTAAATCTTTAGGTATTAAATAGTATTATTCTATAGTATACTATACTTAGACTAATAGATAGAGTAAATAGAGTAACTAAACTATTAAAATCTACTTATATTATATAATTACTTTACTTAATTAAATTACTAACTAGCTAACTATCTTACTAATAATATAGAGGACTTTTAACTTAATAATAAATACTTTAACTAAAGAAATACCTTATTAATTAATATATAGTCTTTAGTTACTAACCCCCCTTAATATAGGTTATACTAAATTAACTGAGTAATCTTTTTCCTACTATATATCTATAGCTAAAGCATTATATTTTACAGCTATATCTATAAAATAAAAATATAATAATTAATATAAGCTAATAGCCTTTTATAAAGATAATAAAGTACTCTTAAAACTCTATATAGATTATACCACATAGTTAACCCTTAGCTAAAAGCTAGGAAATTAATATACTAACCTATTTAAGGTTTTAGATAGAGTAGGACTACTAGCTTACTAACTAGATTTTCTAAAAGACTAGTACTTATACCTAGTCATCTCTATTACCTACCTAGAGAAATACTATAATAGTGATCCCTTCTATTATAAACTAGAAGAACCTAGCCCTATCTATATAAATAGTAATATAGATAAGTATTAGTCCTATAAGCTTTAAAGAATTATCACTAAATATGAAGTTCCAGTTAAAGGAAAAGGTAAGAAGAAAGGAAAATTAATATAATATCTTATTAAATAGAAAGAATATAATAATAAGTAGAACTAATAAATATTAGTTAATTAGCTTAGTAATGTAAAAGAGTTAGTCTAGGAATTTAAGAATAAAGAGAAGGATAAAGAGAAAACTAAAATATAGTAGTTTATTCTATACTCTTATATCTATATTTATTATTATATTTCTACTATATTATATTTATCTATAATTACTATATATATTTTATTCTCTATTTAAATGCACCCCCCACTATTCACTAATTTTACTATTATTATTACTAGTTATTTATTATTATTATCACTTATTAAGCAATCCTAGTTTCTTTAATATATTATTTACTATTATTATTACTAGCTA
>NW_025091223.1:2152969-2266102 GCF_018404265.1 Aspergillus viridinutans | reverse complement strand
AGAAACTAGATATAAGTAGAAGTCTTAAAAGTCTAACTATCTAGGTATTTTAGTAAGCTTAGCCTTATAAGTCTACTATTTATTATAGTATATATTTATAAGCTAGACTAAAGCTATATAGATATAATTTTCTTTATTCTTAAACTAGTCTAGATATTCTTTAAAGTATACCTCTAGGTAGTTAAAGAAGGTAATATATTTCTATATAGAATATATAGTAAATTACTTAATATTTACTAGCTTCTATAGTCTTTTTAGTCTAGTAATCTTTATCTTAATCTCTATAATTAATTTTAATAATAGTTTAGTATTTCCTACTTCTTACCTAATAAGGTTATCTACCTCCTAGTATAGTATAGATATAGAATCTTTATTATAGTTTTCTTATAATTAAGTTTCTATCTTTTAGATATATCTCCTAATTTCTACTTACCTAAGCTTTTACTTAAGCTAGTATTCTCTTTCTAAAAGTTTATAGATAATCTTATTATTATTATTAGGGGTAGTATTTATTAGTTACTTTTTCTTTTCTATATACTAGACTTCTAATTCTATAGGAGTGTTTATTCTTTCTACCCTTTTAGAGGTAGGTTAGTTATTTATATATAGTAGGTAAATACTATTATAACTATTATCTAGTTATTTAATTATAGATTTTATAAGATTAGTTAGTTCTTTATAGATTAGAATTATCCTTTTTACTATAGATATAGATTTACTGTATGGGTTTAGAGTTCTAGAGGTAGATCTAGTATTAACTATTATCTTATAGTATCCTAATAGGCTAATTAGATTTTTAAGAGTAATTAGAACTATAAGATCACCTACTAAAGATTAATATTAACTAGTAAGATCAGTGTGAAGGGAGCAAATATCTATATATTATCTAAGTAAGGAGAACTAATTACTAAGTTATAGAATACTTAGCTAATTATGGAGATATATATAGTAGATTATATAATCTACTAGGTCTAAACCCTTCCGCACTATTAGTATTGGCTGCATATGGCAGCTTTATGGTTCGCCGTAGCCCTTAACAACTAGTTACTATAGGGTTTAGAATTCTATTAGTTATTATATTAAATATTATATTATTTCTATAGGGCATCCTATTATAATAGGATTCTATCTTTAATAGTAGTTAGGTAAGAGATATATACCTCTAGTAGTTTTAGTAGATTAATAAATCTAGTAGCTTTACTCTAGATAATTAGTAAAATATAGATATAGAGGAAGTCTTTATAGATAAAATCTAGTAGTAGTTAAGCTAGTTAGCTATAGATTCTATTAATAAATATAGAGAATTCCTATATACTTTAATATTCTAGCTAGATAATAAAGAAATATTATACTACTACTTCCTTATAGAGTTATTCTAGCATAGAAACTAGATATAAATAGAAGTCTTAAAAGTCTAACTATCTAGGTATTTTAATAAGCTTAGCCTTATAAGTCTATTATTTATTATAGTATATATTTATAAGTTAGGCTAAAGCTATATAGATATAGTTTTCTTTATTCTTAAACTAGTCTAGATATTCTTTAAAGTATATCTCTAGGTAATTAAAGAAGGTAATATANAACCCTAACCCTAACCCTAACCCTAACCCTAACCCTAACCCTAACCCTAACCCTAACCCTAACCCTAAAACCCTATTATAGAGGTAAAAGTAGTGTATCTTTAATATTCTTTATAGTAGCCTATAGATAGATAGTTTTTTCTATCCTAATAGATATAGTAATTATATAAAATAGTACTTTATAGGCTTATAGTTCTTCTATAGCTGCAGTAGTAGATATTAGTTTAATATTTAGCTTATTATTTCTATTAAAGGATCCTAGATAGTAGTGCTAAGCAAGGTTTTTCTAGTTAATATCTAGATTAATAGCTTTTAGCTAGTCTATTCCTAGAATTAAATTATATTCTACTATGTTGACTGTCTCAGTAGCTAGTTAGTAAATTCTAATATTTCCTATAGAATTAGTAATCTTAATTTCTAGGTTATATTATCTATAAGATATCACCTTATAGCTATTAATAGCCTGTACTAGTTATGGTAGACTTTCTATATTAGATAGGAACTCTTTTACCTACTACTAGCTAATAAATATTTATTTAGCTCTATAGTTAATTAATATTTAATATTAGTAGTAGCTTCCCTTAATAAGAATATTTATTAGGTAAGCTAGTGCCTAACTACTATTAGAATTTCTTCTAATATCTAATACTACAGTAGTATATAGTATAGGCTAGCTTAGTTTTTTAAATACTTAGGAACCTATAGTTTAATATAGTACTTTAGCTAATAGCTATATTCTCTATATCTATTATAGTATAGCCTAGGATATTCCTAGTATAGAGAGTAGGAGTATTTCTACTTCCTAGATTCTAATCTATAGTTATTACTAGAATATCTATTATCTCTAGGTTAGTAGTCCTTAGTATAGCCTAACTAGTTACTATAGGGTTTAGAATTCTGCTAATTATTATATTAAATATTATATTATTTTTATAGGGCATCCTATTATAATAGGATTCTATCTTTAATAGTAACTAGATAAGAGATATATACCTCTAGTAGTTTTAGTAGATTAGTAAATCTAGTAGCTTTACTTTAGATAATTAGTAAAATATAAGTATAGAGGAAGTCTTTATAGATAAAATCTAGTAGTAGTTAAGCTAGTTAACTATAGATTCTATTAATAAATATAGAGAATTCCTATATACTTTAATATTCTAGTTAGATAATAAAGAAATATTATACTACTACTTCCTTATAGAGTTATTCTAGTATAGAAACTAGATATAAGTAGAAGTCTTAAAAATCTAATTATCTAGGTATTTTAGTAAGCTTAGCCTTATAAGTCTACTATTTATTATAGTATATATCTATAAGCTAGGCTAAAGCTATATAGATATAGTTTTCTTTATTCTTAAACTAGTCTAGATATTCTTTAAAGTATATCTCTAGGTAATTAAAGAAGGTAATATATTTCTATATAGAATATATAATAAATTACTTAATATTTACTAGCTTATATAGTCTTTCTAGTCTACTAATCTTTATCTTAATCTCTATAGTTAGTTCTAGTAGTAGTCTAGTATTCCCTACTTCTTATCTAATAAGGTTATCTACCTCCTAGTATAATATAGATATAAAATCTTTATTATAGTTTTCCTATAGTTAAGTTTTTATCTTCTAGATATATCTCCTAATTTCTACTTATCTAAGCTTTTACTTAAGTTAATATTCTCTTTCTAGAAGTTTATAAATAATCTTATTATTATTATTAGGGGTAGTATTTATTAGTTATTTCTTTTTTTCTATATATTAGACTTCTAATTCTATAAGGGTATTCACCCTTTCTACCCTTTTAGAGGTAGGTTAGTTATTTATATATAGTAGGTAAATACTACTATAACTATTATCTAGTTATTTAGTTATAGATTCTATAAGATTAGTTAGTTCTTTATAGATTAGAATTATCCTTTCTACTATAGATATAGATTTACTATATAGGTTTAGAGTTCTAGAGAAAGATCTAATATTAACTATTATCTTATAGTGTCCTAATGAGCTAATTAGATTTTTAAGAGTAATTAGAACTATAAGATTACCTACTAAGGGTTAATATTAACTAGTAAGATTAGTATAAAGGGAGTAAATATCTATATATTACCTAAGTAAGGAGAACTAATTACTAAGTTATAGAATACTCAGCTAATTATAGAGATATATATAGTAGATCATGTGATCTGCTAGGTCTAAACCCTCTGCACTATTAGTGTTGGCTGTATATGGCGGCTTTATGGTTCGCTGTAGCCCTTTAACACCATCCCTAAAATCACCAATGAATTTGACTCATTTGATGACGTTGGCTGGTATGGAAGCGCGTACTTGTTGACATGCCGAGTGTTCCAGCTGCTATTTAGGAAATTATACAAGCTCTATTCTATCCGATTCGTCTTTAATTCTCACGATCTAGCCACTTATAGAATGATCTAGACCGGGCAGCAGATCGACAACGTGTCAGCCCGGGGTCTTGGCATGAAAGGCCTCTTTGGTGGGCAGTGTCACGGACACCATGACATCTGCCACAAATGGTACAGATTGGGAGAACCTTCCCCTGATTAAGGTGATAACTCTGGCCAACTCGGGCCCATTCGACGTTAGAAGACGATTTTGCGCTACAGTATGTCGGCAGAAGTCTGTGGGCTTTACCGGTTTCCGAGGAAGCCAACGTAGTTACGGTACTGCTGTTTTGGACCGAAAAATATATCATACCAATGTTGTGTACATCAGCCCAGAGCAAAACTGTACCCTCCTTTTGGTTGCTTTATCCTACTGTGCTGGTAGATATGTACTTCCATTATCCGTGCCTCAGAAAATTCATGAAGAGTCCCATGGGTTCTTGGAGCCGAGCAGGCTGCTCCCGGTAGGTTTGTTGTGGTCCCCAGACATGATATATACACCTTTGCTCCCTCAAGCTCCTCACAACATCAACAACCCTTATATCAACTCGTTCTTATAAAACAGATTACTCCTCCGGTCTCCTGCAACCCCCGACGAAAACCCCAAGAAAAGCCTCACCTCCCCATCGGCTGTCTTATAAATCGCCATCCCCTCCGGCTCACGAAACTCCAACGTCGACCCAGCCTTCGTAATGACAGGCCCCTGCACAAGCTTCCCGGTTTCCAAATCCAGAGCCATAACCTCAGAATTCAACTTACCGCCACTAGCGTCATAGGATTCCCCAGTCAGGAAATAGACATACCGCCCGTAAGCTGCATACCCCTGAAACACATTAACCTTTGCCCCGAGCTCGTTAACAAGATCCGGAATCTTCCAGTTCGCCAGCGGATTCGAAAAATTGCCAGCGCTTGCCTCGGCAAGGTCAAATGCGGCGATATTCTGCACGGATCCAGTCTGGTATCGCATGATTAATCGCTTATAAACGGGGTCAATTGTTGCAGTCCCCCTATCGAACTCCGGAAACGGCACAATCCGCTTCCGCTTATCCGTGGCGCTATTCAACGTCTTCCCTTTCTGAAACTTGAACTTCCACAGTGCGCTCCCGTATCCGCTTGCTGTGGCGTCGGTTTCACTCCAGATATACGTATCGCTTCCGACTGGTTCCGCGGCGATATTCACGCCGTGCCCGCAGCCGAGCAGGTCCATCGAGCCGAGGAGTTTTCCCGAGAAGTCGAGTTGGCTGATTGTTAAGTCTCCCGAGTCGAGGGCGGAGCCGTCGCGACGGTTTACGATGAAGAGGCGGCGGTTGACGTTGTCAAAGGTGAATGATTGTTGGACGGTTACAGCGGCGGTTCTCTTGTGCCGCCAGAGGTCATACGAGGGTTTCGTGAGGTCGAATCGGGGGGAGTTGGGGATTTTGGCAATCACGCCTGTTAGGGCAGTGAGGAGAAGAAAGAGGGTGGCTCGCATGGCGACTGGAGGATTGGATG
Source organism: Aspergillus viridinutans (assembly GCF_018404265.1). NCBI lineage: Eukaryota > Fungi > Ascomycota > Eurotiomycetes > Eurotiales > Aspergillaceae > Aspergillus > Aspergillus viridinutans. Next base: position 2,260,638 of record NW_025091223.1, on the reverse strand, counting down.
GGTTTTGGTCGGGGACGGGGGGTGAAGGGAAGGTTAGGAAATATGCATGAGAGCTTCAAGGTTGGACAGTTGCGATATTAAATAGACCTCTCGGGGACGCATCTCCTTCTCGGCTACAGGGTGGTCTGACGGCATATAGGTACTTGAGCAAATGGCGATACGAGAAACACGAAGATCGGCGAAACATATATAGGGACTCTGACCACGGAATCTTGGATTTGTCGCTTCGATCCGCCAATGGCGAGACACGTCGCCGAATCAATCCAGGAGGAGTTAGGTACTCTTGGCCGCCAAGTGCATATTATTAGCTCCCATTTCACTGTTTGTGAGGTTCAGGCGTGGAGCGATGTGACCTCAGGCCGGGTGGTGATATTGCTGTAGAACACAAAGCTCGTATCCCTCTCCATTAAGTTACCTATCCCTTGAAGCTTCAGGTGCCGTTTCTTGCTCCTCTGGAAAATTTGAGAAAATGGAGCGTTTATTATTGATCGATTACGGGGAGCAAGCTCATCGAAATGGGTTATACATCCTCGGCTCGAGCATCATTAACTCTAACAGATCGATTTTCACTCAAGACGCCCTCAACAACACCCAAACTGCCCACCCACCACATACCAGAGTGCTGAATCGTATACTCATCCTCCATCATCGCCCTCTAAGTATAAAGCGCCGTCGAGGCGACATTAGCCAACGCAAAGCAAGACCCCACCATTGTTGTGATGCGTGACTGCTTACCGTTTTTGGATCCGGCTTCACGCCCAAGGTTGCGATGTTGAATCGGATAACTTGCTAGAAGATTTGCGAGATTTATTGCTTGCACAGGAATTTTATCTTGAGACTCGAGTGCATCTCTTAAATACGAGGACACGGGCTAAAGAGCTCGTTTAATTCCATTTTTGAAATGGTTGATCATGGACAATACGAGACACACTAGCATTCTGGGAGAAAGATACATTATTCGTGTTCAGGTGACTAATTCAGCTAAAAATTTACTGTGTAGTCTCCTGCATTCTCTTTAGTCACTTGCCTGACCCTCAACAGCCATGTAACCTCGTCTGCGTACTTCCAGTTTATACGTGATATACAGAAATCGCCTCATAAAACTCAGTGGTCATTTGGCACAAATAGATATTTTCTTTGCCATAGTCTTAAGCATTAGCTAGGGGTACCGACAATATTTTATAAAATCGTTACAAATTACATGAGATTATCATTGTATATCCTAGGGTTTGATTGGCCGATCATCCGATCGTAAGTTGCATTAAGCCTTGTACCACATGTGGCTTTCGTATCAGGTGGTTTTTCATAAAAGAGGCTTCTTAGATAGGCTTCGTAACCAAGTGACAAACTCTTTGATAACTCTCCTGATTGTCATTTTTGCAAGTTCGCAGCGCCTAGAATCACGTTTATCCCAAGGTAACCCTAGTGAGATGAAGGGAGCCGATTGCCCCAGGCGACCAGGTGGGTGGTTATCAACCGCTGGGCTACCAGTCGCAAGCCTTGTCCAATAAGCGGGGGGAAGGTTGGGGCTGCGCTTTGCGGAAGCTGCTGCCCCGGATCAGGACGGCGCCTGTATGACCACCCTGCAGAGACGACATGAGCGTCACGACCACCGCAACCGTACCATCGCGACCACAGCACGGCACGGTAGAAAGCGGCTACCTCAACACACGGTGTCGCAACTCTCTTGACTCCGTAGGACGCCGACGCAAGGGCTATGGTCAAGCCGAGGCCGTACCTATGCGCTGCAGTGGCAGGGTCGGCTGGGTCACCGTCCACTACAGCAACATCCACGCTGACCCCTTCGCAGTAGCTGGCGTCTGTCTCGGGAGGAATATAACCCTGCTTATGGCCCATCTCCGTGTAGCGCAACAGTTGCTTGGCATCGTCGCCATCGTCTAGGAAGAGTAACTGAACCCAGGAGTTGCTGTACGCGCTAGCGCCATCGGCAGCTGTGCCAACCAGCTCAGGGAGACTAGGGACGCGCGGCCTACCCAAATGGTCGGTGGACATAATGCTGACGAAGCAGGTCCGACACAGCTGGGTGAGCCAGGGGGCATCGAGCGCAGAGATGCCAGCCCAAGTCACATTTTCGGCGAAAGACGAGGCATCGAAACGCCGGTCCTCGAGCCTAGCCCGTGCCGCCGCGTACTTATCAAACGTCCCCACGCTCCTTAGCACGACATCAGGCAGTTCGGCGGTCATCACCGCGGCGAGGCTCAAGGGCGAAGAGGGAGCGGAGGCGGGGAACGCGGCAGCGGCTGTAGCAACCCAGAAACCGTCGATTAAGCGGCGCCTAATGTAGGGCAAGTATGCGGATGGCTCAACACCAGCGCGCGCGCCGGCGTTACCGCGAATTGCTTCAGTGGCCTGGACGATTTCCGTGGACAGTGATGGCGGCAGAGCTACTCTGCGGTTGTCGCGCATGCCGAAACCGCGTTCAAGGCCCACAGCCCAGTCGTTCATGCCCAGGGCGGCGGGCAGTTCCGAGTATGGAGTGTAAGCCACGATGGTAAGCTCGAAAATTGTTCGTGCGCCAGAGTGGTGTGCGGTATCAGCAACTTTGTCAGGCCTGAATTCGCCAACAATGTTCGCCAAATAGCGAGGCCCGTAAGGGTCATATAAGCCGGCAAGGGTGCGTGCACACTGCACGACGGCACTCGCGCGAGCAGCGCAGATCTGGCCCCGGCACCATTTCCAAGCATTGCTGGCACACTCACAGGCTTGACCATCACTGCTTCGGAGCGCATCATAGGTCGCGCAACCCAAGCACTCAGTCACACGGATGAGCGTGAGGGCAGTGGCCCACTGAGATCTGCCCACATCCGCAAGGAGGTACGCGGCGAATAGCATAAAGTGGCCAGTAGAAAGGCAGTGGCGGCAGAGTGCGCGACCTGCACTGTGGCATAAGGTGACGCCGTACAGAGAGAGCGCGGAACATAGCGGGCCTCCGATAAAGTCGAGAAGGTAATCGACACACTCGCAGTCCGCATGCAAAACACTCTCTGGTAGAGTCATGTCGTAACCCAGAACCCCCAGCATTCCAAGTATACGCGACCAGTCACGGACTATGAGCTTCGGCGGCACACAGCTGGTGGCCGTAATGGCAAGACACTGGTAGGCCTCATGAGTGAGGTCACTGGCGTTGGTGAAAACGCCTTGTTTGTGTAATGGACGCTGTATGATTTTGTCACCGCAACGACAGTCAAGGACCGGTAGAGGGAGTGGCCCAGGCATTGGAGCGATAGCGTGGACGAATGGTTTGCTGAAGACGATAGGTTTGCCGGACAAGCAGGGATGGCACAGGGGACGAGGGCGACAAGGGGCAGAATAGCTCACGGCGTGCGTAATATTTGCAAGAGTATTAGTTAGTTGGCACACTATTATTAAACCGTTGAAGGTCACCAAAATAGATGTGGAAGTGATATTGTCCGGAAATCGTTGGTTTGATTAGTGATTGCAATGATGACTGTTGATGACGCTGGCAGAAGTTCTGACAAGGCTAATTCTGTATAGTAGAAAGCAAGTCCTCCTTATATACTAGATTTCATCCTTCACACCTGCTTTACCTCCCATGCATATTACAGCGGAGAACAGGGATGCGTCACTGATTTTGCAGGAGCTGCATATTGCGGGAATTATTTTGCATGTTGTCAGATGTAGGGTGCAGGTACCAGCGTAAACAGCGTTTCTGTATAATGGATTGGGTGTGTAGACAAGTGCCCAAGTGTATTTCCTCATGTATGTCTGTCTCAATCTTGATACTCACTGGTGTCATCCAGATGCAGCTTGCTCCTGTGAGTATAGTGCTTGTCCAATTACCTTGCACTGTTGGGCTGTGGAAGCAGGGATTCACCCATGCAAAGGTTAATGAGACCTGCACTCCTGCAGTTTCTGGCAAATCTGCGCGAGCGGAAAGATTACTCAACCAGTGTTTGTTGTGGGCTGAGCGCCAAATTTATGTGGTCGGCTCACAGTGTTACGTTCCATCCTCATTGTTTGTTGAAGGCAGACTGCCTGCGCCACTCGATGCTGACTTGAAACTGAGGTCGCCGGGACGTCGTCAATAAACGGGCACAGAATCTATGGTAGGAAAAGAACGTGTGATCAATGGGCGGGAGGAAATGATGGTCGGCTAAAAAGCAACTGATTATGGAAATAAAACCATTCAGATCAACAGCTGCCAGCAACAGCAGGAAAGTGAAGGCTAGTAGATTAGTACCTCATTTTCTCCGTTAAACCAAACGATGAAATAATACTGGGCAGATGATGGCAAATCTCCGGGTAAACACGGGTCCTTGTTGGAAAAAGAGGGGGGAATGCAGAGGTGACTACAGGTCAGCCAACCTTTTGGAAAAGTTCAGCTAGTGCTAAGATAGCTGAGATAGTGAATAAGATAAGCCTAGATTATATGACTAATCTCTACTTTAAAGGTTAGCTAACCTTCTTACTATAATTTACCTTCTTATATATCTCTTATCTCCCTCCCAGCTAGAGTTGCATAACCGAACCGCAAAAATCGAATCCAACCCTCACTGAACCCGCAGCGGGTCGGGTTTGGTGCCTAGCCTAGGGAACCGCTTCGGGGGCGGGTTCCCTACCCCGGGCCCAATTCAGGTTCGGTGAAAACCGTCGGTTACGGTTTTCGCGGGTTTAACCTAACGGTTTAACCAACCCACACCATTTTACCTAGATATCAGTCATTTCTAGGGATCTTCTAATATTTTTGATATCATTAGATAGCCCCTGATCTAGGCTATCTAGTAATATAAATATCAATTTAAAATACCTAGTGGTTGCTGAGATATAGAGGAATAATCATTTTTATCATGGGGTGGTATGAAAGTGGTGTGGATATATATATATATGACTAATGGTTAACAACCACTATGGTTTAAAAATAATTTTTTAACCACCCCCCATTCAACCCCCTAGATATTGAATCGATATTTTAGATATAGATTAGTATGATGATAATTATGATATATTTCATATAAAAATATTAATTTTTGATAGGGGTGATAGATAGTATGATAGATAGTATGGCATTAAATGATTTTAAAATTCAAAAACCATTAAATTTCACTAAGGGGTAGCGGTTTAACCAACTCAAAATCAAACTAAATCTAACCATGGTTAGTTAGTAGGGGCCTAGCTAGGCCTAGCTAGGCCTAGTAGCGGGTTTTTGCGGTGAAACCGCCACCAACCCGGATTAGATCTGGGTTGGCTGCGGGTTCTAAAATTTGAACTTAAAATCAGTGGTTCAGTGCCAACTGGTTTTGAACTCGCCTGAACTCGCACCAAATGCAACTCTACTCCCAGCCCCCCTCTTTTACTTTTTTTTTTTAATAACTAGTTCTTACTTAGTTAAGAACTAATTATCTCTTACTACCTATATTACTACTACTCTCTATATTTACTCTCCTAGTTATCTTAAAGATAGGTCTTCTACTTTAGTCTTTAGAATACTTTTACCTTTATCTTACTATTATCTTACCTTAATCTCACTATTATAACAACACAACTAGTTCCTAACTAGTTAGGAACTAGTTTAGACATAAGACAATATCATCTTACTAACTAGTTTGCAACTAGTTCTACAAGATAGTGTTTGTCAAGAAAAATGTGAGTAATTCCCTGTATCTATTATCCTTTATAACTAGTTAGTAACTAGTCTAGAACTAGTTAAGGTAGGGACTTATGGTGATTATATACTTCTATAATATATTAGTAAGTATTAGTAATAGTATCTCTATAAAACTCATATTAGTAGACTTAATGATGGGATACCTAGGTAAGGAGTTAGAGATCTAAGAAAGGTTAAAATAGACTAGTTGCTAACTAGTTAATAACTAGTTACTAAATATACTTAGATAGAGACTTAGAATATAGCCTAAGTGTTATGACACCAACACAGCCGCGCTTACACTAGGCGGACGTGACAGGCAGAATCCTGGGATAATAATAGCTAAATAAACCTTAACTATCAAACTGTGGGAAGACCATGGTCTCTAGTATAAGGGCTATATATAATTATAGCCTTTCTATTATTACCTAGAATTACTCTATAGTACTCTGGGCACTAGGCTAGACTTACTTAAATAAGGATAGTACCTAATATATAACTAGGTAATATATAAATAATATACTAAGGCTACCCTATTAGAGTATATAATATACTACCCCTATATTAAATATATACTAATATATATACCACTAGGGAGGAACTATAGATATATAAAGATACTTACTATTATTATATCTAGAGATCTTAGTTAGTTCCTTATACTTAATATAAGTTATTTACTTAAGTATAAGTTCACTAGTCTAATTTATTAGTTACTCTCTACTATTAAGTATATATACTTAATAGGCCTTGCTTCTATCTCTACTATTATTATTCTATATTATATTTAGATTATCCTTAACCTTAGAGGGGTTATTATATTACTATATTATTAGGTTACCTAGTTAGTAGACCTTAGGTAAGTATAGGCTATAAGTCTAGGGACTATAGCACCCTATTCCTAAAGTAGTTAATTAGTAGAGGATAGTAGAGATAGATCCTAGGGTATAATAAATTAAGTGCTATATAGTATAAATTACTTTAGGAAGTTTAATTAATACTTAATATTAAATATTATAGTAAATAATATACTATATACCCTAGCTAGCTTGAATATTAGATAGGTAGAAACTTTATAGTAGTAAGTAGCTATATAGCCTTAGATTATAATAGAAGATCTAGTAGGTAGGATTAAATAGCTCTAGGAGTATATTCTTAGATTAATATAATAGAATAAAACTCTAAATAGTTAACTTATAGCTAAGTCTATTAAGATTAGACTACCAGAACTATTTAATAAAAGTTAATCTAAGTTATAAGTATTTCTTATATAGTTAGATATATATATCTAGATAAACTAAGAGAAACTTATTAATAAAGTAGATAAGGTCTTATTTACTATAACTTATCTAACTAGGCTAGTATTTAATTAGTTTAAGCCTTTTATTAGGGATTATTAGGAGCATACTAATAATAACTAGGCTAATAAAATAGATAAGATATTTACTAGTTATAATATATTTAAGAAATAGTTAGAGAATACTTTTAGTAATATTAATAAAGAGCATAATACTAAGAGATAACTATAGTAGCTTAAATAGATAGGATCTATAGAGAAATATATATTATAATTCTAATAGATTATATCCTACTTAAACTAGGATGAAGATATAAATATTATATAATTTAAAGAAGGCTTAAAGCTAGATATCTAAGAAAAGTTAATTTAGATAGAGTAACTAAGTAAGCTTAGTAGAATAATTAAGTAAGTAGTTAAGATTAATAATAAACTATAAGATTTTTATATATATAGGAAGGAATAAAGTAATTAGAATACCTTTAGTAGTAGGTACACTATAAATTATTAATTAAATAATAAAAGGCTAGCTTAACTAAGGAGCTAAAGATATATAGATCCTTATAGACTATAACTAATAGAGTTAGATATAACTTAGTAGATAGTACTTTCTAGTAAGGAAAGAGAATAGTAAAGAAAAGAGAACCTATATTTCTAGTATAGGAAACTAGGATATATATTAAATGCCTGTAAGTAATAACTCTAGAGGGGTAAGTAGAGTAGAAAGAAATAGCTATAAGTAATAAAAGAGCTTAGTACTATAATTAATAGAAATAGTTATAATACTACTAGAACTATTAAACTAAGAAAGGTTAATGGATAACTTAGAAAACTATACTAGGAGTGTACTAGTTTAAGTAATAAAGAAATTAAGAAAGAACTTAAGAAGGAAGATTCTATTAATTATAAAGATATAAATAGTAATTAGCCTACTAAGGACTCTAATATACTTATAGCTACTAATTAGAAATTATTAGATAGTAATAAAGATAGTCTTATTAATTAGGAGAATATTATATCTAGAGGGCTTATTTACTAATAGATAATACTTACTAGTAGAAGTAATTAGAATATTAGTTTTAATAAAGAAAAGACTAACTATAAAGAGCTAGATTAAGAGGATTTTCCTATAATAGATTAGGCTATAATTAATTAATCTATTAATCTACTTAATAAAGAGTATAGAACTTAGTAAGTAAGCCTTAACTCTAATAAGGAGTAGCCTTATAAGATTCCTAAAATACCCTATGAATAATCCCTATAAAATAATAATAAGGTAGACTAATACACTGTATAACTATAATAGCTAGATAGGAAATAGTTAATAGAATTAGAAGTATACTAACTAAATAAATAAATCCTTAAAAAAGTAAAATAAGGAGTAAAAGAATATATATATTAGAATCTAGAATATTAGACTTAGGTTAAATCTTAGGAATAATATATAACTTATTATACCTAATATAAGGTATACTGTCAGAGGTGCAGGAAATAGAATAATAATCTTTACTAAGAACTTTATAAAGTTTCTTAAAAGAAACTACTAGGACTAATTTATAGCTTATATAGCTATAACTAGTATCTATATAAATATTTCTAAGGATATCTAGAATATAGTAAGATAATATAGATTACTTACTATAGTAATAATTATAGTATCTACTATAATAATAAGTATATAGTAAGATTTTAGCTAGAGATACTAGAAATTATAAAATAGAATAATACTTATCCTTATTAGAAGCTTAAATACTTATATAAAGAATATAGAAGATATCTAGAATATAATATTATATACTAGATAGTATGCTTTAAGGAGTAATATATTATATATTATAATAGGAAGCTAGAGGGAGGATATTTTCCTATGCCCTTATAAAATACTAGGGTACTATAATAGGAGATTTAATACCTTATAGTAATAGAGGTGTAATATAGTAAGTATCTAAAGCTAGATATATATATACTTAACTTAGGGGTAATAGATAACTATATATATCTAGAATTTATAAAGAAGCTAGGGCTTCTAGGAAAAATAAAGATAGTATCTAAACTAATTATAGATCTAAATAGAGAGAATTTAGGAACTCTTATAATTATAACTAAATTAGGACTAGTTTTAATAGTTATATTAGGATACTTTAAATAACTAAACTTTAATATTATACTAATAGGGTAGTATAATATAGTATTAGAGATTCTATAGCTTAGGAATTATAACCTAGTAATTAACTAGAATATAAACTAAATCTAGTTTAACTATAAATACCTATAATAGGACTAGAGTTAAGGGGAAACCAGGGCCTTATAATATATTAGATTAAAAGGGAAGAGTAATAATACTAAATAGTTAAAGAGTAAACTAAAGAAAGAAATAATAACTAGCTAAAGAATAATAGTAATATTAATAGTAATAAAACTATTATAGTAGATAGTAATGATAGAGCTACTAAAATAGGTACTAGAGTAAGATAGTAATTATATAGATATCCTAATATCTAATAAGATAAGTAAAACCTTATAGGACAAAGTTTTTAAATATATAGACCTAAAGATAAGAAGATCTTAGGACTGCAGACCTAGGGCCTATATAGATCTAGTAGTAACCTAGACATAGGATCTAGAAGCTAAGATAAATTCAGACTTAGGTATATTACCTTAGGAATACTATAGATATAGGACTCTATTTAAGTAACTAAAATAGTATATCTTACTAGAATATAGTAAATATAACTATTAAATTCCTTTATAGAAAGGGAAATTACTAGTATATAAAAAAATATACTAGATATTAGAAAAAGAGCTGCAGATGCTTAAGGAATATATTAATAAATAACTATAACTTAGGAAAATATAACTATTAAACTTATTAGTAGGGCATAGCATACTCTTTATATCTAAAAAAGATAGAAATCTATAACTCTATATTAATTATTAACTACTAAATATAATTATAATTAAAGACTAATACCCACTTCTATTAATCTATAAAATCTAAGATTAAATTCAAGGAGTGAAATAGTTTATAAAGTTAGATATTACTAATATTTATAATTATCTAAGGATAGCTAAAGGTGATGAATAGAAAATAGCTTTTAGAATAAAATTTAGATACTATAAATACTTAGTAATATTATTTAGACTTACTAATATACTAGTATTATTTAAGAGATTTATTAAAGAAGTATTATATAAATACCTATACCTCTTTATAATAGTCTATTTAGATAATATTTTAATCTTCTCTAATAAAGAAGAGTAATATATAGAATATATTAGTAAAGTATTATAGGAACTATAGGAAGTAGAAATTAAGTTAAAATTAAAGAAGTATAAATTCTATATCTAAGAGACTAAGTTCTTAGGATATTAGATATCTACTAAGGGGATCCATATAGACTAAAATAAAGTTAGGGTAATTATAGAATAGCTATAACTAAAGATTATTAAGGAAGTCTAATAGTTTATTAGACTTATTAATTATTACTAATAATTTATTAGAGGATATATAAATATTATATATTTACTCTTTAGACTACTTAAAAAAATAAAAGAATTTAACTAGAAATGATTGATTGATTGATTGATTGATTGATTGATTGATTCCTTACTCTGTTTCGGCACCGGGCTGGGCCATGCCGGAGGCTCCTAGTGAGCAGTGACTATCTAACCAACGGCCGTCCTTGCGGACCAACGCCGCCAGCATACATGGATATATATATATGTTAGGCACCTAGGCTAGGCTGTACCCCTATAGATTCCCTTATAGATGCCCCTATTTTAGCCCTAGCTAAAATTAGTGAGTGCTGCTACCTTGATTCCCTATTATTCTATCTTAGCTAGGGCTAAAATTAGTGAGTACTGCTACCTTGATATACTGTAGTTCCACCTTAGCTAGGGCTAAAATCACTAGCTACTAAAGCCTTTACACCTACCTAGGTGCCTATACAGGCCTACTTCCCCCTAAGATAGTTGCTAACCTATTCAGAATACTGTAGATTCCTAAGCCTATGAGGGTTCTAGGGGCGCCACCACTAAATAGTGCTGGATTAGTAAGCTAGTGCTATATAGATATATAGGCTAGGGCTGTAAGTAGTAGCACTGCACTAATAGGAGTAACTAATAGTATATAATAGTATATAATAATAATTTATTAGTTATTACCTGCTAGGGCTGTTAGTAGCTACTTATTACTAGGGGTGATTAGCTTAAGCTATACTAGCTCAGTGGCTTCCACCAGATATATTAACTAGCTAGTATTTAGTATAAACTATATAGCCTGTTAAATATACTGCTTCTCTATTAAGGCCTCTATTAGGTCTTAGGGGGTCCCTTCTATGCTAGTCCATATTACCTACTAAAGGTTGTTATATTAGGTGTAGCTAAATAGTATATAGTAAATTATCTCTAGGGCCTGCCTACACAGGCAGAGGGGGTTGTTGGCCTGGTTAATGGTTAAGAGGTAGTAATTCAGCCTGATCTTCCTAGTATACATCTAGGCCAGAACACTATATTCCATAGGGGTAAGATTATTATAGATAGTAATTAAATAGTAAGAGACCTTAGGGAGGAAGTACTAGAGGTACCTACTATACTTAGACTACTACTAGGCTTCCCCCTATTACTCCTTTATATACTGCTTAATCCAGGCATCCAGGGGCCTGCGCGTGGGGTAATCTAAGAGTATGACTAGTGGTAGGGGCCTATACTACCTCTCTATAATACTCTATTACTATCTAGCTGCCTTCTTTACCTTCTAGTCTGCTAGCTTATTACTAGTGACCCTGTGGTGTGCTGCTAGCTAGTGGAATAATATATTAAGTACTAGATCTAGCTAGTTAAGCAGGTCCACTATCTCCTAAACTAGATACTAGCTAGAGCCCTACTTTAGGGTAAGTAATATATGCAGCATACCCTAATTATTAGAATATATTTTAGCCTACTTTTATTAGCTATGGGAAGCTAGCCCTGCTGATGCTATCTGTACTGCTATCTAGATATTATATAGTACTAGCTCTTACTTAAGGAGCTGCAGGGCTAGTACTAACCCTATAATCTCTATAACTAGTACTATGTGTTTGACATCTATCCCTAGGTAATGTTATTAGTAGATAGGGGGGTCTAGGTACACTGTAGTAGTATCTACCTATCTGCAGATGCTGGAACTATTAGTATAGATCTGAATAGCCTCTAGGTAGATAATATAGTAAATATTATAATAAATTATTAACTACTTCTTTATTATCTTAATCACCACCTCTAGTAGCTCCTACTAGAGGGGTACTACCTATAGTAAGTATATCTCTAGCTCCCTAGGGTTAATGCTAGTTACTAATTTAACCTCCTCCTCTGCAGCCTCTAGCAGTGAGTGTAATAGTGGGTTCTAGTAGTATTAGTAATAATTAAGAATATATACTTAATAGGCTGGAGTAGTAGTAATTTAGATAAGGGTTTAGATATAGTATTATTAGAGGAGTAGTAGTATTAGGGTAAGGTGTAATTTAGTATTAAATATAGCCTTACTAACTATTTAGAAGGCCTCTATAATTAGCTTCCTAGCCTAATACTAGATTTAGTTTAATACCTTTATCTGCTGGCTATGGAGGTGCTTCTGGCCCTAGACTAGTAGTATATACTATACAGAGGTGATATATAGTATGATTAGGGTGATATAGGTAGTATATATATRCTAAAGCTCCTAGAGCTATAGGCCCTATTTAGAGCTATCTAGTGTACTAATAGCCTAGAGGTGCTAGGTAGCTGTGCTATTAATATACTAGAGATATACCTTAAAGGTGAGATTCTAGTTAAGAATAACCCTAAGGAGTTAGGCTATTATGCTAGCTTTAATAACCTACCTATTACCTAGGTCTAGTAGCTCCTCTAGCCCACTACCTTAGCTGGATAATTTAGCATTACCCTGGGCTGGCTGGCCTAGGGGGTAGAAGTAAATAAGCTAGAACTTTAATAGTTTAAATTAGGAGGCATGAGTAGTGGCCTAGTAGAGATACCTATATTAGTAGTACTTCTATAGCTATTAATAGTTAGTATGCTCACTATTGCCAGTAGCTAGCATTATTATATTATTAATATATCTAATATTATTAGTACTCTATTCAGGGTCCCCCTGCCCCATTAGGCCTGTGTTATAGAAGATATAGAGAATTAGGGAGAGAGAGGAGCCCTATAGGATGCTAGTCTCTATCTATTAGGTTAGTATAGTATATTTAGGCAGCACTAGTAAGGTAGATTAGCCCTAGAGGAAGCTACTAAGCTAGGTAATATAGGCCTCTAGGACCTGTTAGATATAGAGGTTATATAAGAGTTATTTATATAAGGTATTATTAAAGGCCCTGTAGATGTTAAGTAGAAGGGTGGAGATAACCTTACTATTCTTTTAGCCTAAGTAGATGGCTTCTAGAACTATATAGAGGGCATTCTCTATTCCCTAGCCCTTATACCCCCTAAAATAGTTATCTAGAAGTAACCTATGGGCCTTAATTAGATAGCTTAACTAGGTAGTAATCAGGGCCTTAAGCAGCTTACTTAGTATATTTAGTAGGGTAATTAGTTAATATACTTTTAGTACTAAGTAGTCTAGCTTGCCCAGCTTGTGAAGGGTAATAGTAGTAGTATTATAGAAGTACTCTAGGTAGTAGCTAAGCTAAATATACTAATTATATAGGCCTGTTAGACATAGAACTAGCACATAACTGACAGCCTGCAGCACCTGGTTAGTAATTTCATCTGGGCCAGGGGCCTTATCTAGTTTAATAGAGCAGAGGGTGTGGAGCACCTTATGCTCCCTAAATTCTAGTATAGTGATTAGCTTAGGGTAGTTATATCCCTAGAGGTTATCTAGATTAGCTTATAGGGGTGGTGGGAAGAACTAGTAGGTAAGGAGGTTAGCCTTCTCCTAGGCCCTGTAGGTAATTAAGCTRGTATAGGGGTCCTAGAGTAAGGGGGTGTAGGCCTAGTAGGGTCCCTAGTTCTTTATCTAGTRGATAGTATACTATATATTATCTATATCTATAATATTAGTAATTTATTACTAAAAAGTATTATATTAGTACTATTATATAGCCTATTTACATGCCTGGGTGGCCTAAGCTAGCTGAACCTACAGGGGCAGGGGGGCCTTATACTAGTGCTTACTTTAGTATAAAGAGATAGTCTGCTAGATGCACTTCTTCTCCTATAGTAGGGCCTGGTACTCTGAGGTAAAGCTAGGGTAGGAGTACTAAAAGAAGCAGAGCTAGGGTACTATAGTATTAATTATAGTAGTAAGTATACTAACTAGCTCCCCTATAAACTAGTTAACATCTCCCTAGGTTGCTTTAGCAGGAAGTGATAGGGGTAGGTATATAGTAAGGGCTATTACTAGCTTCTAGGGGTCTATAGTAGCCTAGTTTTAGTATTATTAGGGTGGTTTAGGTTTAAAGGTAGTATTTAGCTTAATTTTAATAGGGAGGTAATCTAAATTACTATCTAGGTTAGCTTCCTAAATATAGTAGATATGGTCTGTAAGCCTCTAGGAGATAAAGGTTAGGTTAATTATTAAGCTAGCAGCCTACTCCTCTGCAGAGAGGGCCCCTGGGCTAGCTTCTTTAGGGAGGTCTAGGCTACTAGGGGCGGCAGTGTTATATATAGAGACTAGGGTAGGCTAGGTAATAAGGCTAACTAGGGTAACTAGCTCTAGTAGGCATTACTTAATAACTTACTTTAGGGCTTCTATGTAGGGGCTATTATACTAGGCCTAGGGAAGCTAGCGCACCTTACTAGCCCAGAGGCTATTATAGATATTAAAATTACTAATTATTATATACTCTATAGGCTTGCTAGAGGCCTGCTACTACTAATCTATAGCCTCTAGGGCCTGGATGAGGTCCACCACTCCCTTATTTACTATGGTCTATGGCAGGTTATAGATATTATAGACCACTATCTATGGCCAGCCTGGTGCCAGCTAGATAGTGGTGGATATAATATACATAGATATAAAGGTGACCTACTAGCGCAGAGTCTTCTATATATATATATAGATATAGGGGGACCCTTAGCCTAGCCTTATAGCTAGCTAGATGATATAGAAGTGATTAGCAGCTTCCTAGGGGAAGTGCATTAGGGGAGCATCCCTATAGGTATTAACCTAGGGCTCCTAGATAGTAATAACTATATAGTTCTAGAGCTAAGGGTCCTGAAGAAGGGGGGCTATACTAATATCTAGTGAATTCTAAATATTATACTGTAGTATTTAGATGGTTTAGTTAGCTCAGGGGCCTAGGGTGATACTAGCCTTAGTTCTAGTATTGGTTTTAGCCCCTAGATTAGGTTTAGCCTTAGGTTTAGATTTAGCTTTGTCTAGTTTAGATTTAGGGGCCCTTAGGGGTGTAGATAGGCTACTAGCTATAGCTACTAGGGGCTATATACTAGCAGCCCTCCTCTAGGTAAATATTACTATTATATATACTTAAGCTGCCCTAAGTGCTTCCTATTTTAGCCTTCTAGTATATATAGAACCTATTATATTTAGCTTCCTCTGAATTCAGGGGTGGGTTGGGGTTGGAGGTTAGTAGGAAGGGTATGGTTTAGTAGGCTAATAGGATTAGTATTTTAGGGTTAAATAGGGGGAGGGAGATGCTGCTTGCTAAGGTAGATACTAAACTAGATATATTATATATACTTAATATACTAGATGAGCTGGTGCTAGTAGTTAATACTAGAGGCCCTGGTCTTATGAACTAGGGCTATGGTAGAAGGGTCTTAATAGGGCCCCCTTAGCTTAGTGTCTTAGGCATCTGGGTTAGCTTGGTGGGCAGGTTTAGGCTAGTATATAATATAAGTAGGCCTTATAGTATAGAGACCTAAGTGGTGCTGTTATCTTTAGTATTATATATCTTAGTAGATATCTTTTAATATTTTGGTGTAGTAACTAGGGTGTTAAGCAGGTCTAGGCTACTTATAGTAGGCTAGCAGCCCTAGCTATAGCTATATTTATATTTCAGGGGCCCTGGTAGCTTAGGAACCTCCCAGGTAAGGTTACTTAGGAGGGTAGGTGTATAGGAGATGACTAAGAGGCTTAATATATTTAATATATATAAGAAGAGTCCAGGGATGTGTTAGGCTGGGTTAGAGAGTAATAATAGGGGTGGGGAGGCTAAATTAGCTATTTATTTAGGGGTACTGATACCTATTAACTATAGTATTAGTACTAGTATATAGAAGTCTATATTATAAATAGGCAGTAGTAGAGGTGCTGGTTCCTTTACTACTAGTTAGGGTTCAGATTCTAGGGCTATAATTACTTTCTAGAGCTACTTTGATGATGTGCTTTATAAGTAGGTTTATATAGAATAGGTTAGCTAGAGCTATAGAGATAGATGGCAGCTGACATTAACTATTAGATGGATGGGTAGATAGATGGGTGGATAGATAGGGGCCTTTATAGGAGGGTATGTTTTAAATGTATTAACTAGTAATAGTGATAATTAGCTAGCTGGTCAACACATATCTTCTGAATTTAATATTAGCTTGCTAATTATTTTGGCCCTTTCAGGCCCAGGGGGCTCTGTGCTGGCTGTGCTGTGTGGTGGCACAGGCAGCTATGTTAGGGCTGTTCTAGTATCTAGGGCTGGGTTAGCAGGCTAGGGTAGGCTGGTAAAGAAAAGGGGTTAGTTCTATAGTTAATCTTGGGATATTTAGTATTTATATTAGCATATGGGGTACTACTTGCTATTAGCTTAGTGGGAGCCTTAGTAGATAGTATAGTAGTGCTAGGAAGGGACTTTCTTAACCTTATAGAACTTCTTATTATGGGTGTTAGTATAGTATAGATATGTAACTCTTTTAGCTGTGTAAATAGGCTAGGTATGTCTATAATTTAGGTATTAGGTATACTGTAGGAGCTAGCAGAGTAGGTTAAATAGTTCTATATATAGCAGGGTGCTATCTAGGAAGATTTAGTGCTAGATAATATGGTTTACTAACTGTATGTCCTGGAAGGAAACTACTAGGGAAGATTTCTACTTACTCTATTAGGCTGCAGTGTTATTCCTACACTAGCCTATATATAGTATAGGGCTGCGGAGCACTAGGTTATAGTATAATATCTTCTCCTAGAGGTATTCTACTGTGCTCTGGGTACTGGAGGGGAGGAAAGTAATAGGGATATGATGGACTAGGACAGCATACTGGTGATTAGTGATCTGGGTATATTTACCCTTAGCTAGCTCCTGGAGCCATGCCTTTTTATTCTAGATTAGGTGCTCCTGATCTAATACAGAATGGGTGTATATATCTAGATCACTACTATAAAGCACCTAGGCCCCTATTACCTACATGCTAGCTAGGCCAGGGAGGCTACTACAGCAGAGAATCTCCTGGATCTTACCTATAATAGCTATGATAGCAGTTTACTTATAAGGGCTGGCTCCTGGGCTATTTCTATGTCTGCACCACTAGATCTAGATGCAGTTCTTATTATTATAGGGGGGTGCAGCTGGGGGGGAGGTGATAGGAGGAAGATAATAGTTAGAGGGGGAAGATAGGTTGCTCAGCACCTGCTAGGTCTAGCTAAAGACCCCTTAGGCCCTGGGGGTTATAGATAAGGAGGTGGTTAAGCTATGCTTACCTACTCCTATATTATTTATACCTAGGCCCAGGGCCTGTATGCTATGATTACTAGTGACTATACTATGGACTTAGCTCTCTAGTAGTTTTATAACTAGGGTGTGGGCCTGCTGGGTGAAGCCTTTAACCCAGGGAGCCTTAGTAGATCTGCTAAGATGAGCCTAAGTAAATTTAATAATATCTATATAGTGCACTATGAAATAAAAGGAATGATTAATAATAGAAGAATTATTACTAGCTACTAGGGCTAGCTACTGAGCTATAATATTATGATGTAATAACTAGGCCCTAGTAGAAAGTATAAGATAGTATGGAATTAAAGTATAAGATAGTATATAATATTAGAGTAAAGTCTATAAGTAGCCTAACCCAGTGCAGGGAGGCAGCCTAATAAGAGGGGGGTGGAGCTCTAATCTAGTTAGATAACTACTCTACCTAAAGGGTCATTGTTAGTAGATAGCTAGAGCTAAATCTTAGAGGTCTGGGATTCAGTGCCTCTAATTAGTGGGGGAGATCCTGGGGTTCTAGGGCCTCTGATTAGTAGGGTTAGGCCTGAGGTGCTAGGGCCTTTGATTAGTAGTAGTAATTAATGTATAGGATCCTAATTAGGAAGCTGTGAGCTGCTGATTAAAATAATGATGTGTTTAACTGTGTGGAGATGGATCTTAGGGGTAGGGAGGTCAGATTCTGGGGTCTATTAAGGTCCCTATTTATTAATTATTATATGGATTGGTGTTTAAGGGGGCTAGCTAGCTGGCTAGCTTATAGGGTGTGTTTAATTTAGCTTATAAGGTCTGGGACCCCCTGCGCGTGCTTATCTCTCTTAATAAAGGCAGAATTAAATTAGTGAGAGAGATGAGCTATGTAAGTAAGTAAGGAGAGATGATTAAGGCAGAATTAAATTAGTAAGAGAGATGAGCTATATAAGTAAGTAAGGAGAGATRATTAAGGCAGAATCAAATTAGTGAGAGAGATAAGCTATGTAAGTAAGTAAGGAGAGATAATTAAGGTAGAATCAAATTAGTGAGAGAGATGAGCTATATAAGTAAGTGAGGAGAGATAATTAAGGCAGAATTAAATTAGTAAGAGAGATGAGCTGCGTGAGTAAGTAAGGAGAGATGATTAAGGTAGAATTAAATTAGTAAGAGAGATGAGCTGTGTGAGTAAGTAAGGAGAGATGATTAAGGTAGAATTAAATTAGTAAGAGAGATGAGCTGTATAAGTAAGTAAGAAGAGATGATTAAGGCAGAATTAAATTAGTGAGAGAGATGAGCTGCATAAGCAAGCAAGGAGAGATGATTAAGGCAGAATTAAATTAGTGAGAGAGATGAGCCGCGTGAGTGAGTGAGGAGAGATGATTAAGGCAGAATCAAATTAGTGAGAGAGATGAGCCGCGTGAGCGAGCGAGGAGAATTTAACTAGAATAAAGACTATAATAGGGCTTTCTATTATATTAAATAATAAATTATTACTATACTAATACTAGTTTAATATAATCTAGAAAAAGAAATAATAATTAAAACTAATGCATCTAACTATATAATTAAGATAAGAATAACTTAACTAGAAGATAATAGGAAACTATAACTAGTTATATTCTACTTATAGAAGTTAATTTAAGTAGAACTTAACTATAATATCTATAATAAAGAACTACTAGCTATAGTAGTAGTATTTAAAGTCTAGAGAGTCTATCTAGAGGGAATAAGATAAATAGTTATTATAAAGATAGATTATAAGAATCTTATATTCTTTATAATAATAAAAGAACTAATAAGAAGATAAGCTAGATGGGCTAAGATACTCTTATAGTTTAACTTTAAGATTATCTATTATAAGGGAATAAAAAATGGACAGGCTAATATACTTAGTTAGTAATCTAATTATAAACTTTAGGGGAAAACTATTAAACTAGTAATATTAAAGTAATAAGAGGATAAGTTACTAATATATAATTATTATACTCTTATAATAATAATTAAGCTATAAGAGGACCTACTTATTTAAAAAATTATTAAAGTAACTAAAAAAGATAAAATTATTTAAGAAATACTTAATAACTTAGTAGAGAATAAGTATATAACTAGTAATAAGTAAGGGTTAATATATCTATAAGGACTTATCTATATACCTAAGTATATAAGAAGTAAGATTATTACTAGGTATTATAATAACCTAATATATAGTTATATAGGGACTGAGAAGATGGCTAAGGCTATCTTAAGGAATTATTACTTTCCTAATATAAGGAGGAAGGTATAGGGATATATTTACTAATATAAAACTTATATCTAAGATAAGCTAGCTAGGCACTAGCTGTATGGTAAGATATAATTACTAGAGATACTAAAGAAACCATGGGAATGGATTACTATTAACTTTATTAGACTATTACTAAAGTTAAAAGGGTATGATTACCTAATGATAGTAACTAATAGATTGATGAAATTTATCTATTTAATTCTAACTATAATAATAATAATAGCATCACAACTTGCAAGCCTTAGCTTTATTAGCAGCCTGGGGGGTAGAAAACTTAATTACTAAGGTAGAGGACTTCTTATTAGTAGGTTAGTTTATAAGCTAGATAAGATAGATAATCTTAGTCTCTCCCTAGGAGAACTAGTTCTTAGCTAGTAACTAGTTAGTCACCTACTTTACCTCCTTAGGGTCTGCCAGGTCACTAATTAATTTAACCTAGATATCATAAATCACTATACCCTAGGTTAGTAAGTAGATAATAGCACCCTAGTAGAATAATTTAGCCTAGCTAGGGTGGTAGCATATGATCTTAACCTGCTAGATAGTTTATAGGCTAAGGCTTAAGTTACCTAACTTTAGCTAGTAAGTAGCTATAAACTTAATAAATATAAGGGTAGCTACTATAGCCTCCCTTAAGGCCTTTATATAGGCCTTCTTAGCCTTATTATTTATCTCTACTATCTTTAAATAGTGGAATATACTTACTATACTAGTATTTAGTAGTTTAATAATAATCTTATAGTTCTTACTTAGCTCTAAGAGAGTAGCCCTAGGACTACTTAATAAACTATAGAAGGAGACTATATAGCCTAGGGATAGTGCCTCTACTATAATAGCTATATATAACTAAATCTTAGTAGATAGAGGAATAGATTAAGTAGTTAAGATATACTAGGTAATAATAGTATTTTTTTTAATATTAAAAGTAATCTTATAAAGATTAATAACTACCTTTCTCTAGTTATTACCTAGGGGGTTTTTAAGCACCTCCTTAATAATAGTATAGATATTAGTAATAAGCTTAATAAGAGACTTTAGGATTCCTTAATTATAAATCTTTAAATAGTTTAAATAGATACTTATATTATAGTGAAGTTCTAGGATATAGTTATATAGAGTTTTCTATAGCCCCTTTTTACTACTATAGAAGGCTATTAGGGGCGGCTACCTGAGCTTTAATAATAATATAGTAATTAAAACCCTATAAAATTAGGATTAATTAAAAGCAGCTGTCATCATGAGAAACTAGATAAATTTTAGGGTCAAAAGGGGTTGATTTGCGCAAGAAATTTCAAAAATTTGTTCTGCATCAAAGTTATTGTTTTTTTCCATATTCAGGGTCGCGGTCCGGGTCGTCAGGGTGACCCATGGGTCATGGCGAGGTCTAGCTAGGAACCCCTTAAGCAGTCAACCTCCGGCCTGCTTACACTGGATGACATTGCAGATATCAGAGAATAATATGTGTCTGGACTGCAAGCCTTCAAGCATTACAAATTACACTATATAGTATAGGTCTTGGGCAGCCTAGAGTTTTGTAGCCTAAAGGACTGTGTATTACTACTATAATACAAGATATCTTAGTAACATAGAGCCAAGTAAACTATAGTAATAATAAAGATTAGCATGACTAATTAACTTCTAATTAACTTCTAATTATAAGATGCCAATTTGGAGGATATGCATATCGATAAATAATCTAGGTAGGATGATTGGCTTACTCTCTGAGTCTGAGCTGCCAGCCTGCCACCATAAAAATGAGTCATGAGAAGCAGAGACAAGGAGCAAATTGTGCTCCTCAGTTAACATATTCTGCATTCTCCAGGAGGTGAGAGGCGCAGGAATTGAGATATATGAGTTTCCTGGTAGCTGACACTGGTCCAATAAGATTTTAACACCGGATTAAGTCGCGAATAGGTCTGTCTATCTTCGCCCGTAACCTCTTCGCCCAGAAAAGGTAATTATTGGGTCAAAACGCCGATGTTATCAAAGCCTGGTTTGTATTGCTCACCACAGAAACTAATTCAGATACTGCATTGGCAGTTGAATGGCTGTGTTTACCTGCTAAGAAGCCGTCTGAGTGACGATATCCTGTGTGGAATTGGGTTTTTACAAGACAACCACCACACCGCCCTTAGATTCAGGTCGCGCCATTTCGATTCCGAAGCTGAATCATATAAAGCAAGATAGTCAATATGCCCGAATTTTGAGTGGCGTACCAAATTTACGGAGGATCCGAATGTGTTCAGACCCTCCTCCGTTCGTATCGACTGTCTGATTCCTGGATAAGTTGTTGTAGTCGATGGTCAATGGTAACACCGGCCTGGGTGAAATGTGGGAGGAAGAGCAGATACTTTCCTTCACAGAAGACAAGATTCATACGATGAAACCAGCAGTGAATTGATCTGCAAAGTTTTGTCTCTGTGACTTACTTTTTTTCGATCCTACGTGTAATTATGATACTCTATAGATCTAAACTCAATGACAAATTGCAGTACCAAGGTAGGACAAGTGGCTTACGGAAAAATCACACTCATGCATCATCTGTCAGGCCATTTTGATATGACCAAATGCCCTTATAGCCAAACACAACACAGGTTCTAAGATTTTATATCACTAACGACAGTTCATTTACAGTTACTCAAGTGATATGTTTTAGCGTGTGATAAAGTGGGGCGTACCTAGCCAGTTAAAGTGTTGAGACACGGAGCGGTAACTTACCGCCTATGCAAGACTATGCAAAAGTTTGCGTCCAACACCCTTGATTAATTGTGGTTACTAAGCTATTGATCTGCAGTTATGTAGAGAGGGACCCCTATGCGCGATATATAATCTAGAAATAAGAAGATAACTCATCGGGGGCGGGACCTTACGGCCTCTCCAAAATTGACCTATAATGTTACATCAGCTGGATCTGTCATCGTATGGGGTAAATGAATGATTGGCGTAACTAGCGGTGTAATTGAGCTCAGCTGATGTGACCCCAGACCTCGAATTCCTGGCAGCTGATGTAGCTAATAAAGCGGTGGGGCCTAGGTAATGCCATCCCCGACCTTCAGGATTGGCAAACCAAATTGGAATGATTATATTACGAAATGGACGTTCTTAAATTTGGCTTTCCAACCGTCCCTTTCTTCGCGACCTGTCAGTGCTCTTTCCTGCGCCTTATTTGAACACAAGTTAACCCAACAAAATTATAGACAATCTGACCCCAGGGCGCTTTCTCATTTGAAGAGGTTATCTGAAAGCATTTTTGAAACATAGACCACGCAGCATCATGACGAAAGGAAGTGAATATGTTCGTACCTGGAATGAGGAGGCCGACCTCTCGAAATATCTGAGCAATGAAACAAGAAAGTTCTTGGTCGAATACACAAAGATACAGCCAAGGACTATGGAAAAGCATATCATACACATTGTCAGTAACATTTCAGCGATGGTTGGGAAGACGATAACCTTATACCACCAACAGGCTAAGAGAGCATTTGAAATCGAAAGCTACCCCTGCTTTCAGAAGTTCATGTTTCTACACTTCGATCTCTACCACTCTCCCAGCTACCAGCTAATCCTGGAGCAGACCAAAGCCGGTAATTTGTTTCTGGATTTGGGCTGCGGACTTGGTCAAGACATACGCCGCCTAGTGTATGATGGAGCACCATCGGAAAACCTGATCGGGCTGGAGTTGCGACAAGCCTTTGTTAATCTGGGACATGATCTGTTCCAGGATAAATCAGATCTCAAATCTAAGTTCTTGGTGCAGAGCTTCTTTGCAGACACGCCCGAGCTCATGAGCCTGGCGAAGAGAGTGAAAGTCATCAATTCTGGAATGTTTATGCATTTGTGGGATTGGGAGAAACAATCCGAGGTAGCAAAGCGCATGATCTATCTTCTGGCTCCAGAGAAAGGAGCAATCATTACCGGTCTTCACTTTGGCAGTCGATCTGCTGGCATGTGGGAGGCTGTGAAGGAAAGTCCGATGTTCGTGCACAGTCCAGAAACATTGAAAGATCTCTGGAGGCAATGTGCACAAGAGACAGGAACCTTCTGGGAGTTCCAGTGCGTTGTTGAAGAAGTTGACTATTGCCAGGATCTCGATTCTGAGGCTTGTAATTTGAGATGGACGGCGGAGAGACTATGACTTCCTTACTGATTGGAATATGTATACATCTTCTATGTGCAAGTTGAATTATAATCATTTCAGGCCTCCTGATTGCTCTTGATGGGGCGTGGTTAGCAAATATGACGTGCGGAAGAGAAAGGATTTATTGCTAAATGGGTGTAATACTAACAACCGGGCTGGCGACATTGAGAAGCATTCCTGTTATAAGCCAGACGAAAAGAAGGATTTGATTCGGTGCTAAAGAGGAAGAGAATCGAAGCTGAAGAGGGAAGAAGGAGAGATCAGAATCGTGGGGGATTCCTGCTGAAGTGTTTCCCAAGATTGCCATATTTGTTTCCATGCCAAACTCCCATCTTGCATCAAGCCTCCCATCACTAACTTCCTCAGTTGCATCTTGTCAGACCGTCGCAATTCCCGCGAGGTACCTTCACTCATATCCTCTGACTATACCCAGTCCGGAGCCTGCACCTTATTGAATAAGATCCATAATGTTTTCAATTGTAGCAGTAGATATTTTATATAGTCAGAATCCTGCGTACCGTCCTCCGAATTTTATGCAGATTTTTGCTTAACTTTGTCTAGAATTGTGTTACTGTTTGGATGTACAGTAAGGGATCGCAACAACCCGGCCGACTGCCGAGGAATACCAAGTTCCAGCTCTGTCACGCGTCCAACCGCACAGAGGGCCAAGTATTCTGTTTGGGGGTTTGCAGGTAGAGAATCATTAAACTAATGGGCAAACTGTCCCAGCCAAAAGTGTTCCTGACATGGATAGGGATCGTAGTTCCAAATTTGTAACGAGGGAGGTGTAAAGCACGCAGCCCGCCAGGCCAGTTCAGGCCCCATTGTCCAAGAGCACTAATTGGGGCTGTTCAGGTTTCCTTCCATAAAGCTTGATTCAGTATGCGGTAGTATGATATCAGTCGAAGCAGTGGCAAGAAGCCTGGGTTTTTCTTCATCTGGTACCAAATCTCTTGTAAATTACGTTACTAGTCGATAGATACACAAGACTAATATACTTAAATGGCTCCGTATAACACTCTATAAGTTTCCTACCGTTTATCAATAATATAGAGTAATATCTCCAGAGTACAGTTACCTTACAGGTATAAATAGCTATTATACTTACACCGCTACACATACCATAATAATGATCGGAGTCGATAAATTATCTATTACGTTAATGGCTGTTGTTAGGATTAGCATTGAGTAGGGTAAGAAAGGCCAATCAAATTCGTATGTTTTATTGCAGAGGCTTAACACAATGTCCTATTCCAAAATGATGTTGACATTTCTGATTTTTGCCTCCAAATCCTGGAATGAATTTTCCTGTTTAAGACATGCTGGTGCCCGTGGCATAAGGGCCTCATTATGGGTCGATAAAACGAAATCAATGGTTTCTCCTAAAACTTCCCTCCGCCTGGTTATTATAACCCTGTTCTTTTCTGTTTATCTAACTATTCTTCTCTCATGCAACACCAAAATAAAAGCACAATGCTGAATGGTGGAAAGACGATGCGGCTCCTTCTCAGGGCTTCCCCATGAGGGGGCGGTTTGAATCAGCCTCTCAGAATTGATGCACTACTGCGATCTTACGTCCTAAGCTTGTTGGCAGCATTTAAGCTTTTGCCAGGGCCAACCTGGTCACTATGAAGCTGCCAAATGAGTTTGAATTTTCTTCTAGTGTTCTATCAACAAAAAGAAAGCAGAATTGTTGTCAATGCGGAGGTACTAGCTTACGTCGCTTTCAAAGCAATCTCTGATCCCAGAATATCAAGGGTCGTGCATAAAACAATGTCCGGAAAGGAAGCCGACTGGTTGGCCAGCTTTCACGCCGTTGCCCTGAAGCAGTTATTAATCTCCGCCTTTGCCATGCTATACCCATGGTGGAAGCCCACACGACGTGCGTCTCCGGCGGGAATCTCCTGAAGACAGACCTGCAAACATTGGTACTGCCTTCGAACCAGCGATGCAAGGCGTTCACTGCTCTTTGGGCAAAGCAAGCCAGAATTTGGAGATTCAGATACCATTTCCTGCAATTCGAGAAACGCCATGGACATACCCAAAAGAATACCAAAGTTTCGAATGGGGCTGGACGCTAATTTGAGCATTGTTCTGGCAAACTCGGATGGCCAACAAGAGAGGAGACTATGCAGGCCTTGAGGGACGGGAAGGGACAAATGACGAATTATTTCCAGACCAAGCTCAACGATTCCTCCATTTTCTGTCGTGTGAGGCTCATCTGTCCCTGTCACAACCAAGTCCTCCGTCTCGAAGCCGGACTGGGCCCGCAAGAAGCGTACCACAGCGCAGCCAATCTTATCGCTCGTTCTCCCTGGGGCGTACAAAAATGATTCCAAAAGGCAGCACTGCGTAAACCAGAGCGGTAATAGGAAGGACAAATTGAGATTTGTTGTCAGGTTTCCTGAATGCTTCCCCAACGAGCCTTTGGGATGTTGACATGCTGTTTCAATACTCTCACTGCCAACCGTGAGAACAAGATTAACAGCCTTGTCGGTGTCTGATTTTCTGGATCTTTGAAACCGTGGGTGCGTTATAGGCTCGATGAAAGAGTAGTAAAAAGGCATTCGGTCAAAACCTAGGGAGTTGATCCAAAGCCCAAGTGTTTCGAGTTCGCTCTTTGTGAATGACCCATACATTTTCCCTCCCCATTGAAGCTCTTGTACCAGTTTGCTTCTCTGGCTGTCACCTGGATATATCCATGGTTTACATGTGCTCAAGCATCGGGTAAACTCCCGCTGCCATGCCTCAGACGAGAACGCTTCAGGATCCAGCCAATCAGTCAGTGAGCGCTTTCCAATCTTAACCCGGCTGCCACAGTGCAGTCGATGGGCGGCCTGAATCTTTGAGCCAAATATCTCGACAACTCTTGACTCCAATCTATCGTAAGAGTCATCGTTGAGTCGTGCCAGAATATTGGTTGCTTGATTGCCTTTCTGAAATTGCCACTCGCTGAAAATATACCCTGCCTGAATTCTCTTCCACGCCACCGCAGCAGCCATCTCGTCCTCAGTCTCTGCAACATGCCGAATATAGTCTGCGGCACTTTCCATAGCCATGGCAGCGTGCCCCGAGTGGCTATTGTCAATTGAAACATGAAGCAGGAAATAAGATGCGTTGAGACCAACTTCCGGCAACTCCTTCGCTGCTTGCAGAGTATCCAATTGCAGGGACTCAAAATGCATATTAAACCCAAGAATCTCAGGCAAAAACTCGTGCGGGAAGAGTGACACCAGCAGCTGCGCCACAGCTGCTCTCCAATATTTGAGGCTACCTAGCCTGTATCGAGGATGCAGAATAGCCTTTGTTGTTGGAGAGGGCAAATTTGGTTCAAATACCCCCAGAAGCTCCTCGAAGATCTTGACATGATGTTGGTCCCGGTTGCCATTTCCGAGTTCCTCTGTGAACACTTGCCAAGTCTTCTTCACGATTTGCCTCAACGAGAAAGGCATGGTGATCTTGTTTAAATGCCCTAGCCAGGCGCCGTCGACCAACTTTAGCGGTGCAATTTCCCTCAGCCAATCTTCAGCTGCCTGCTGATTTTGGAAAAGCTCACGGGGACCCCCCGATTGTCGGCGACTGATATACTGATGGTATTGCCGTGTCACATTATCTTGATGATTGTGGAGAAAGCGGGCAAGCTCCTTCTTGTCAAAATGTTCAATCGACAGTATGCCCGGTGCCTTGAGGCAATCCTCCAATGCTTGTGAAAGCAGAACCAGGAAAGCTTGTCGTCCCATCAGTATTGTGTCGGGGTGTTCCTCCAAATTTTGGAGCTTGAAATAGAGCTCTTTGTAGTAATCTAGCTCCCTACTTGATATCCATTCAGCGTTTGCCTTAACAGCTGGACGTTGCTCTTTGAAGCGTTTTTGCCGCTGCGCGAACAGACTATTGGGTATTTCAAGATTTGTATGGCTTCTGAAAGCTCTGAAATATAAGAAAGTCATAATAGAGGCGCATACGAGAATGAGGATACCGGAGAAGGCGACTTGGCGACCCTCAATGACCAACTCAAGTTTAAGAGGCATTGTGGAATTGTTTGGATTAGTAGGAAAGTTTGACTAGGGTAACTCTCTCTCTGTGCTGCGTTCGTCCGATGTGCTCTGGAAAGCTCGACGAAGGCGAGTATTATACTACTGCACGCAGGGATAGGGTGCTCAAGCACCAAATTACGGGATGATCTGACCTTATTTGCTTTTTCAGCTGCATAACTCTACTCAAGTACACTACTGAACAGCTAATGTCCGGCAGTTAGACCATGTAAAGTAGTGTGGCTCAGAAATAAAGGAAAATGATAAACAGGACAAAAAAGCAAGTAAGAAAGGATTCTTCTCCCTTCGACTAAACATCGCGCCTTGTCATGAGACACGAATAGATCTCTTCAGATGGCGTTGCTTCTCTACAGGTTGGCGACAAAATTAGTGATTTCCGCAGGTTCACCAGATAATGATCGGTGTGTCCTTAGTGGCTGGCTGAAATGCAGGCTTTCTCGATAATTTATTTTCTGGCCCCACTGCCAAGGCCGTAGCGCAGATCATTCATTGGGCCCCACTTAGTTAAGGACGTGTTAAAATATATAATACCACTGACTATGGATATGAGACCCTAGACTGATGAGGACCATGTCCGGACGCCTTTTTGGCCTAGTGGTATTATAATTCAGTAGGACGACTATAGAATGCACCTTGAATGGCATTGTGTCTTCTCTTGTAAGGATGCATCCTGCACTTTGCCTGTTGGGCGATGGAACTTGACGGTGACTGTACTGTACAAGCGGCGTTTTACGGCAGCCCTCAGCTTCCTCAATAAATGATCTGCGCTAAGACCTTGTCAGTGGGCCACAAAATAGATTGTCAGTGTGTTTCGGTCGAGGCGATTTCTGTGCCAGCATTGAATTTACATTGAAAGATTTAGTCGAATGTAATGGGCAAAATAGCACATTACTATTCTCAGAGTGAACACTCCAGGCTTCCATTACCCTCCATTAGAACTATAGAAGCTCCGTACAATCAGCAAGAAGCTTCCGCAATATAGATACTTACTAGTACCACTCCCATATCCCTAGTAATATGATTTAAGTGCCGAATATGTTAAAGGGTTAGGTCAGTCTTCTGAACTGGTGGTGTTCGCCAATAAGTAACTATCACTCAATGATAATTCTTTTTAATACAACCCTTTTGAATGCAACTTCAGCTAAGCATCTCCGGTTAAAATTTCCTCAATATGTATTAAAAAATAGGAAGCAAAAGCAAAAGACGCAAGAAAAACTTTATACTGGTTATCCCAATGGAGGCATAAATTCAAAGAATAGGATAGCAGAAGGAGACGAAGAGAACAGATGCAAGAGTGACATGAGTGTTGACGTGTCTCGCCCAACTTAAAAGCATCTCGATGACAAGATATGATCAGATGGATGTCTCTAACTCGCTCATTAGTAGCGGAATCATTGGAGAAAGTGAGATAATAGAGATGAGAGGCAAGTGAAAAGGATAAAACTGAAGATCCAGCTCTTCAGAGCGGTGATCATTTACTACAAAAAGAATTAGTACGGGGTTGAATTCAATTGGTGAGTGTTCTGGCAATTCTGTGGTTACACTGCTAGGTGAAGGGGGAGAGATATACCACAATTCTCTGAACTTTGCAATGGAGAACTTTATACTCATATGCTGTGTCACCCTGGCTCTTAATGATAAATGCAACAATCAGAAATTTAAAAATTAGATATCAAACATAGAAAGGAAAAAGTAAAAGTAAAAAGTAGAAAGTGAGAAAAAAGATGAAAATGGCAATCATAATAATGAAGTTAATTATAATCAAAAAAAAAAATAAATAAAAATAAATAAATAAAAAATAAGAATATATATATATATATACAAGAAGGCGTTTTTTGAAAAAAAGAAAAAAAAAAAATAGACAAAAGGCAAGAAAACGAATTTCCTAAGACTGTGCGACATGAAGGTCTACACAGGCGTTCTGGACCAGACATTAGAGACTGGCGAATTGCTTGAACATGAAACCAAAGCCTGGAATTTTTCCTTGAAAGATAAAAAAATGGTAAAGAAATAAGAATGCTATGTAGCTGAGAAACAAAGATGTTGTGAAAAGCCTTAGAAATGGCCATCGCCACAATTGGTCGTAATTTAAGACCAGCAACCCCTCCTACATCTTTCCTTGGTAATAGAACCCTCCTGGTCAACTCCCCAGACCAATCCTTCGTTTCTTCCAACCTTTGCCCCATCCCTAGCTCTGCTTTTGTGTCGACTGGTTCGCCTACCGCTACAATTCCTCTTCCCTTCTCATGGCAAATGCAAACATGCCTCCGCTGCGGATGGCAGTCCTGCAGTGTGACCACACACTACAAACAAAATCTGGAGATTGCGGAGAAATCGTAGAGCAATGGATTAGCCGAGCTGGTCATGCTATTCAATACCCAGTCCAAGTATCCCGTTGGAACGTCGAAGCATTTCAATACCCCGAGCTCGACCAGATTGATGTCGCCGTCATTTCTGGATCCCGTATGTCCACGAACTCCATAGACATCCTCTCTTTTGCATGCTAAAAGAACATCAGCAACCTCTGTGGGAGACCGGCAGGAGTGGATCCAGCGATTGGTGGAGTTTACGGCAAAAGCTGCATCCGACCAGCAGGTATTTTTAGTGGGTATCTGCTTTGGACACCAAATAATTGCCAAGGCTCTAGGTGGTGAAGTTGGGCAAAGAGATGGAGGCTATGTCGTTGGGGTAGTGCCGACATATTTAACAGAGTTGGGAAAGCAGCTTTTTGGCCGGTCAGAGCTGGTATGCTTTCTGTTATAGTTAAACATCCCACAAGTATCCGCGCACCTACTGAGGAAGGATTTCATAGAACTTCCACCAACTGCATCATGAGGCTGTTCTCCGTCTCCCTGATGGTGTTCAAGCCATCGGAACCGGTGTGAGCGGTGACAACCATGGCTTTTATTTACCTGGTCGACTTATCACCATTCAGGGGCACCCAGAGATTGATGCAGAATCCATGGATTGTGCTCTGGAGCTCTGTAGAGAGTCGTTGGGCAAGATTGTTTCTCAGGAGGATGCGGGACGGGTACAGCACGATCATGATGGAGACTACTTGGGGGTAGCACTGTTAGAAATCCTGGTTGGTATTAGAAAACACAATTAGGAAGAGAATAAGACTGGGATACATTGTTTGTTCTGTGCAGCAAAGGGATAGAGTCAGTACTACAGCCCGCATGAGGAGTTAAAGAGCCGCAACTTGCAGTACCTAAATCTGGCGAAAAAGCAGATGCGTCTATTTCACCCTATGTCCTCTGCCTATGACATATGCTTCATGCGGTCCCCAGACCGTACTGTTGCTGTGATAAGCCTGGACGTGCCAGAAGTTCGCGCCAAATATGTCATTCATGAAGTAAGCTCCCCTACTTGTAGGAAAGATTATCTTACAGTGAACTGCCAAACATAGTCTCCAAGTAACAATGCGCAATTTATCATAAAGAATTAAATACATGCATGCTAAATGAGCATACTTATATATCCAGTCGTTCCTAATGGTATGGTAGGTGGTATGGATGGCAAAGTGGTAACCCATCTACTCGTTAATCGATCTACCTGTCCACCATATGTGTTTCCAGTTTGGGTAACTTGTTACACCTAGTATCATCCACAGAGGGCTGGGGCGAACCAAAAAAGGGCAAAGTCGTCCCTGTCGTGAAAAAAATGATGTTGTCCGAAATACCCCGTCTCCTGAAACGCACGGTGCGTCAACCTGAACTGTTGGGCTGCTTAACCTCCATTTCTCGCAGCCATTTATCCATTACCTCTTCCATCAAGCCCTTAGTCAAAACCACCTATCAATGGTTAGTAAGTAGATCAGGCTGGAGAGTACAGGCAAGGGGTAAATGACGCGAGACCTACCAGTCCTTCTGACTCTATAAGCGTGTCATGATCGGCGTCTTCTACAACGCCCCATTCGACATTCTCCGGTCCAACCATTTCATCCCAGCCACCAGCATCAAAAGATTCACGAGGGAGATGAAGCCAGTCATCGCTAATTTTCATTTTTGTCCCCGGTCCCTCTTTCTTCAAAAGATCCATTGCTTCGAGAACCATGGCTGCCATCCTGTCATGATCGCCATGCCCAGCCCAGATGACAAATATCTGCGGTCGGCTTGCATTGCCTGAGGTGTTGAAGGGGCGAGGCACATATTTCATTTTCGCGTAGTAAGCTGCGACACGATGCTTCTTCCGAAAAGCGGGAATCTCCACGTCAGGCTTGCCTTCACGACGAATGGGGGGGAATACGCCCATCATTTCAAACAGCTCAACGGTTGCCTCTGGGATCTTGGGAGGGGGCCGAGGCAAAGCCAAGTCAAGCATGATTATCCCTAGAACTTGCTTTCCTTGTTCGTGGAGCTGGTATGCGGTTTCGTAGGCAGTGGCTGTTCCCATTGACCAGCCGCATAGTATATATGGCCCTTGTGGATCAATGCTGCGAATGGTGTTTGCGTAAATGGCAGCAGTATCTTCTATCGTCCAAGAGGACTCGGATTTGGTCATGAGGAATGGAGAGCCAAAGCTATAGACTGCACAGTCGTTGGCAAATTTAGGCAGCGTTCTGTACACGAACGCATTTCCAGAGCCTGGAGGGGTAAGGAAGAGGGAGGGAATGCCAGCTCTAGGGGTTCCCTGGAGCAGGACTGAAAAGCATGGATTGCTAGGTGCGTCTTCCATGACGGGTGCGAAATTAAGAAAGTCTGCCGGGTCCGAAATGGAACTGATCTGTTGGCAGATTGCACCGACTGTTGCCTGGGTGAAGAACAGAGATGATGGCAATGATACTCCTGTTTCTGCCTGGACGCGCTTGAGAATTGCGATAGACAGGATTGAATCAACTCCTAGCTCAATCATCCGAAGAAAGGGGTCAATCGGATGTCCCTGCTCTTTTTCGATGGCCATACACAATGACTGCGTGACTTGAGGGCCTGAAATGGGCCCATCGATACTGTGACTGCCTTGCGTATGCTGGTGTTCCCAATATGTCCTGACCAGGTCTTCTAGTTTGGCCTTTTGGACCTTTCCTGCCATAGTATCAGGGTATCTTTCATATCCTAGTGCCTGTATCGGTATCACATCTGCCGGAACATAAAGATTTCCCATCTGGGTCAAGACGGTGTCTTTAAGTCTTCTTGCTGTGCAGTCATCGACTTCCTGGTTCACCACGACAATAGGAACTTCGCCAGCGATATTGTCCGGTGCACGTACAATTTGAGGTTGAAGAATATTTATTTCAGGGATTTGACCCAGGACCGCTTCGATGGCTTGTGGTTCAATGTTCTCCCCTCCGCGGATAATGGTATCCTTGTACCTACCAATCAGGTAGAGACGATCGTCGCCACCAATGAAGGCTTTATCACCAGTGCGGAACCATGGACGGCCATCCTCTCCGTTGTAGAAGTTACCATCGGCTCCTCCAATATATCCGTTGATCAGACTTGGACCTGAGAAGTGTATCTCGCCAGCCTCTCCAGCCACAGTTGGCACTTTGCTGTCCTTGGCGTATATGCGGACAGTCATGCCAGGGAGCGGCGTGCCAATAGAAACAATTCTACCTTTGATAATATCACTGGCTTGGCTCACCACACCAGAAGAGACAAGTATGCCCTCGGTCATACCGTAGAGATTTTCCACCCCCGACGCACCTAACGTGTCGAGACAGATCCTGATGACCTCTTCGGTTGGGGGAGAGCCTCCCATTACAATCCGCCTAAGGGAATTCAGTTTCCTGGATGCAATTGGTACATTGCTCAGAGCGTGCAGCATGGTTGGCACCAATCCAGCGTGGCTCACTCGCTCTTCCCGGATGGCCTTTATCACAGCCTCTGGAATGAACCTTGGTCCCGGAAGCACAGCTGTGGCTGCGTTAAGGAAGCTAGATATGATACAAAGCCAACCAAATCCGTGGTTATTTGGCAATGTAAATAATACCCGATCCCCGGGCAACATAGGAACACTGCTTTGGCGCCAGCATAAAGCGGCCGCAAAGCCATACGCTGATGGCATAATACAACCTTTCGGGAGAGACGTCGTTCCACTGGTGAAGAAGATTGTTCGATCAGAAAGTTTTGAGTAGTGACCTCTGCATAGGCTTTGCTGGGAGTCTGGAGCTGGATTCTGCATCAGCTCCTTAAATGGTGTCCACCCATCCATCTCCCCTTCGACCAATATTCTCATGCAGTTCAGCTCGGACGTCAGCTCATCAATACGCACACATATATCAGATGTTCCGGCAATGATGCCCAAAAAGTCTGACTGACATCCTTTTATCGCGGTCTGCAACATATGCCGCATCTCTCTGGCATTGGATAGACCCTTGGGGTTGATTGGAACGTAGGTGCAGCCGATTTGGTACGCAGCCCAGGTGGCAATGACGTATTCGGCGATATTTGGCATGGATATAACCAATGCGTCACCTCTCTTCAGTCCTCGACTTTGTAAACCAGTGACAAGTCGCTGTATAGCGCGATCGAGGTCCCGGTAGGTCCATCGTAGATAGTCCGCTTCACGTTTGGCGGTGTCGATGGACAGGCTCGGGATTCCGTACAGAACAGCGGCTTGCTGGGTACTGACAAGGGCCACGGTATCGGGGTATTTCACAACGTTCTGATAAAACACCTCGTGGAGGGTTGCGTCGGAGTCTGGAAGGGGAGGTCCACGTAATTCGCTGGGGGCCATGGTAGTGGATGATTTATTCACAGACTCGTGAAGCTTTTCAAAGCACAATTAAAAGAATATAACGATGGGTTATGGCCCCAAGGACAGGGGAACCAGAAGTAAATTAAACACCAGGGATGATACGCATGTACAATGCAACCTACATGCTATCTGCGCAAGCTGAGATAGTATGGGCTAGTAATCCGTACGAGCGAATAGGATAGAGGATAGGGTCAAGCGGAACACATCTTGGATGCAAAGGTTGATTGATTGAAGAAGAGAATGAATATCATGGGGCATGCATGATTAAGGTACACGGTGTTACGACAACCGTAATGCCAAGGAAACCAGATTAGGGACCAAACTTGGCAGATGCAATAAATCCCCTAACATCAGCACAATTTGTGTAAGTTTTAAATGGACTCCTCAGCAGGCAAGGGCAGCAGAGGATGATGCAACCTGGAATACTGTAACTTATGGCAGATGATCTGGAGCATGCAGCCTAACTGACTATTGATCAGCTAGTTTAGCGCAGCAGGTAAGACCTGGGGTATGGTAGATAGGTAGTAGGTAATAGAATAGTAATGGTATTAATTATCTGTATTATGATATGATAAATCCTTCTATCATGGTATGTAAAATTCCCCTTAACCTAGAAAGATAAGAGCACTTATTATAAATTACCCTATATTTAAACTAGCTTACTCTGTAAGGCTAGGTATGTATGGAGTACTTACTATCTAGTACCTTAGTGCCTTAGAGTAAGGTATAGCTGGGTGGAGCAAAGGCTAGCTACCTAGGTACTAGGTACTTACATCCTAACCTATCATTCCTCATGTGCAAGGCAGATATTAAGAGTGACTTAATTATAATAAGTTGACAAGCTTATTAGTTAAAGTTGATGCTAAATAGCAGATATAATTTTACACCCTTATAATAACTTCTGCAGCCTTAACTAAGTGTTCCCTATAACTAGGTACTTACCTAGTATGGACCTAAAATTAGGGAGTATATACTGTAGGTACTTGTAGCATATACTCAGCTATAGAGAGTCCAGGGTTCTTGCAGAGCAGAGTTTCAGAAGAGTAATATATCCATCTAGTCATGTGCTCCCTTTGAGTGCTCACCTGACAACTAAAATAGCCAGGAAATCAGGTTGATCGACCTGAGTAATGTTACTAGACTCAGCTGTGGCTTGTATATATGTGACTGATCACGTTGCGTTTCTCGCGGTCCTTGGGTTTAGGGCAAGTATACACGCGCATACTTTATTTTTCTTAGGAACTTAAAGCTATTCAGTTAATAAAATATAGCCCCTCCTCAGAGTCAACAGAAGCTCTGTGCTTAATACAACCCTTCTCCATGTCATTCGTGAATAGAAAAATGTAACTCATAGCATAGTTAGGAGGCTCCAGAGCTGCGGGGTATTACGGACCTATGAAACACCACCTGCACTGTATTTAGCATTGAATGGTATTGAACTAATATTGTTTTTCAATACATCATGTTAAGCCATATAGATAATGAGCATGTCGATGGTGGAGCGGTATCGTGCATAATTGGGTTCTAATGAGGCAAGTCTGGATCTAACTTACGTAAATGCATTGGGCCAGGGCATACATGCATCTTCTCGAGGATGAGAGCTCTAGTACAGGAAACCCATGCGTGTCAACATTTCATTACGGCTATTCGATTGCTGGACCCTACCCGACTGCCGATCAATATCCAATAGTGCCTTCTATGCGCTATGTTTGGCACGCGAGGTTGGCGTGAAATTGCTCCTTAATTCCCATATAATAGCTATCCCTGAGCTGGAAACAAACACCCTGGTTGACTTATCCCTAACATTCCAGCTTACGAGGTCGCAACTATGATTTACCCTCTCAAGTCTCCTAGGATGGTGGGGGACCGATCTTTGGACGTCGCTAATCTCGAAGTAATCAAACTGGAAAGTCTTACTGCAAAAGACCCAGTCGAGATGGCGAAACTTTTGAAGGCCGCCGAGTCTGAGGGATTTTTCTATATCACTTTCAACGATGACCTCTCCAAGAAGATTTCAGGCTATCTCCGGACTTGTTACTTGAACTCCCATGAGTACTTCGCCAAGCCTTTAGGCGAGAAGATGAAAGCGTTCAGGGAGGGTGTGTGTCACGGGTATGTCGACCTCTACTAGTGGTGCCAGACAGATTAACATATATTCACACATCAATAGCTACAAGTGCGCAGGCATTGAATCATTCGAAGTAGGTATGTCTATGACGTTTCAATAATACAGGGTGACTAACTACTCCCAGATCACTCGAGACGAACAGAACAGCATCACTTTGCCAAGTCCCTTCGCAGAACACGCTGGGGCGACACTAGATCTTTCTAATATCTGCGATACCATAGTCCGCACCTGTCTCCGCAGTATTTCTGATAGTCTTGGTCTTGGTGAACCCTCGGATCTGGAAAATGCTCATCACCCTGATGGACAAAGCGACTCGGGAATAAAGTTCGTCTCTGGTCCGACCAAATCATCCATTGCTGATGTACCCGACACTACCCACACTGACGGCGGTTCGATCACCTTGCTCTGGTGCGAGAAATGGGCTAGCCAGATGCAGTCTAAGGACACGAAAGAGTGGCTATGGATTGACCCCAAACCTGGTTGTGTCTTGGCCAACGTCGCAAATTATCTACAAAGACAGACCGGCGGTCGCCTACACTCCCCAGTCCATCGAGTGAGCCAGCCGACCGATGGTGTGGAGGACCGATACTTTGTGTCCTATTTCCTGAGACCGAATCACTAGTTCTAGGGAATCGTCCCAGTACCTATCATCATAAGTACGAATTTGTTATTAGTGACAAAAGAATGTTGATGCAGAACATCATTCTCATATGCAAGATTGAATAGGAAGCTATCACTTCCTAGCTGACTAGATTTTCTTTTTGGCAATTTCCGGTGTATCAAGAGACTTCACCTGAGACAAAGCAGCTCATGTTGTTAGCTGTGTGGGATGGATGAGCTCTCAGATTAGCAACTTACCCTTTTCCCACATCCGCGAGGACAAAGATCCATATCCCATGCCGAGGAGATTTCCCAGGATAGTTCCTAGAGTAATGCCTTCATCTGGAAGTGGTGCGAACGTGTCCGTGAAGTTATCCATCTCAGCCTTAATGATTCCCAACATGCCTTCCAATGCGTCGTGCAAGTTCCAGAGGACCTAGGTAAATCCGAATCAGCCACAGCGCCACGCTCCGGGGGGACTTTGGTTTAACTGACCGCGTCAAGCCTCTTAAACGAATTGAGAATGTACTTTCCTGCCGGGGTTGTGATCCCGTCTGAGGCGCATTGAAGTTGTGAATCCTCCCCGCAGCCGTTTCCCTCTGCATAGATCTCACAATGCATGCCTTCTGGACCACCAAAGAACCGCGATGAAACCTAAGGGTATGATGTGAGCATCAGAGCGTCTAGACTGGGGTCTTGTACTCACAAATTGAGAAAAGCTGATGCGCTCTTCGTCGTCGGGGATGTAGTCATTCCAGCTGGCCACGGCGTCATTCCAGGCGTCGCCCGCCATCGACCGATCCCAGAGAGCCCCTGCCAATGTTCCTTCCTCAAACTTGCCATCGGCACAGATTTCATCCATCCACGCGGGGTTGGAAGACCCTTTACTTCCCGGCTGTATCGGCAGCTTAGGGTCGAGGATCTGCTGGCCGTCATCACCGATATTGTCACCTCCGCCGCATGTGTTGAACCAGGTTTCGGCCTCGTTGGTGAATGTGCCCTAACTGCATGCATATCCGCTCGGTTATCGCCCTGGAAGTCTGGATAGTACATACAGCTGCCGGCTTGGTTGCCCTGGTAGAGCTTTCCTTGAGGAACCCACTCATAGCGGCTGCCCTTGACGTCCTTGGGGCCATTATTATACCAGACAGAGCCATCACCGGAGAATTTGTCTGTCCAGATGAGATCCGCTTTTCAGTCGCCATTGACGTCAGCCCATCGCAAATTTGCATGGTCCTTCTGTTCGGAGTATTTGAACTGATCGATATAATCCCACCCATTGGCATCATTGTGAACCCAACCCCAAGTTCGGCCATCTTTCTCAATGCACAGGTAATCTGCCTTGCCATTGCCCGAGATATCCGCAAACTGGACAGGGAGATCAAAGATGCCGATGCCCCGTTTCTCGGGACAGTAGAGATCGGGTGCTGGGTTTGCGTTATTGTCCCAGTTCCACGTCCCGGTCTCTTTGTATGTATTCCTCCACAGTTGGACGCGATTTTGATTGTCTGGATCAACCCAGATGATATCGCAGGCTCCATCCCCATCCCAGTCAGCAAGATGCAGGTCCCAACGGTCCAGCATCCGGCCGAATGTTGACAGATCAAAGATAACTTCCGATGAGTCCCAGAAGGATGGCCCGCCATCGACCACACTGTCCATTCCTCAGTTGGGATAGAGAGTCATATGTCCTTTAGAGTGAGTCCAGACATAGTCATCCATGCCGTTCGTATGACCTTTCATATTGCAGTATTTATTCCCATCGACCTTGAGCTTCATGGATCCCGACCCCTTGTTCTTCCAGACATACATGGCAAACTTGTGGCGATCGCCGTCTTTGCTGTGTTCAAGGTACACATAATCTTGACGGCCAAGGAGGCCGAAGTCTTCGGGTTCACCATATACCCTGGCAAAGTGAATCCGCTCCCGGACGCCGTCGACGCTCATTCCATTGTAAGTTGGTCCAGAATTGGTACCCTGCCAGAAACCCTGCCGCCAAGCGATGTTCAAACCGTCACCATCAGTTCCGTGCTGGCAGCTCCTGGAATTGCTTTACATGTAGGCTTCGCCCGTGTCGCCTATCCACACCCAGTCATCGCGGCCCTAGAATCGAGATTGAGATTAGTTTGATATCATGCCGGTATCCGACTGATTAAATTATGGCCAGTGTGTAGACTTACATCACTGTGAATGTCTTCCAATCTCACACTGGTTAGGTTTCCCATATTCTTGCCTGAAAACCGTTGGCCGAGTCCCTGCCAGTACGCGGGCTTATCCTCTATCCAGCCATTGCGCCAGCAGGTCATATCACCAGCCGCGTCAAAGACACAGTAATCGGCACGACCATCACCATCGACATCTCCCAATCGGACTTGTGCTTGCGGATAGCCACTGACGGCGTCCTTGATTTGACCAATATCTTTGAACGAGGGCGGTTTGCCGCTGCCAATATCACCGTCCCCCTGATTGATACTCGGGTAAGCATCACCACCCGGGCCAATGCAGACAAAGTCATCCAGTCCGTCGGCATTGATGTCAATAAAGTTCACTCCTCGGGGAATGCAGGCGATGGAGACGTTCATGTCCGCAATCTTGGTGAAAAGATTGGCTTCATCCCCCGTGTTGCGCCATACTCCATACCACTGTGACCCATCATTTCGCTCATACCAGCCAACAAAGTCATCGCGCTCCCTGGCAAAGAGCCGCACGAAGAACCATTGGTTCCGGTCATAGTCGCTTTCCACCGTAAGTACTATCCCCATGGAGGCGCTGTCATGGCGGTAAATCCCGTCATCTTCACCGCTGCCCCGTTGCGTGAGACCGCCGGCGTAGACTCCATCACCATACTGTTTGTCGCATTGAAGACCATCGCTACCGGGTGTTACCACATAGGAGCCACCAGGTTTCTTGAGCAAGGTATCCATAAAGGCCGTTGAAATAGCCTGATACCACACCACAGCCATCTTAGGGTATCCAATGTCGTTCGGATGGATATTATCGTAGTAATCTTTGTTGAGATCTAGCCATCCACTCCCCTCATTCAGTGCTGGCGGATCCATATCCGCGAGGATGATACTCCTCCCCTCACCACGCAAGGCACTCACCAAGGTGCGATACTGGGCGTTTACAGCCGGCAATTCGCCTCGCCGGTGGGGTCTTTGCAGGGGATGAGAGTCGACAGGACAACGGTCACGCCGCTGATTGACTGGAATAGATCATTGACGAGCACCCTCATCCGCTCGCCGGCACCCGCGATATCGCGGTTTTGCAGACAGTCGTTGGTGCCCGCGTTGATCAGGACAACATTAGGATTGTATCTGTATGAGCCTCGAGCAGCGGTGTGCACCTGATCAATGACATCCCCTGGGTGGGCTTCCACGTCCTGATGGGATATTAGTGTTTGCTCTCGCCGTTGGTAGCTCATGCCAAAAGGACGTACATTGTCGGCCATGTCTCCATTATGCTTGGTCCCAACCATATCAACCTCGTATCCTTCAAAGCGAAGTCTATCGCGCAAGGGTTTCCGGTAACTGTGATATCAGAAATGTGTCCCTTAGCACCAATCCGAGGAGTGAAGGATCATACCCATTCCCAGTTGACGAGCCCACACCCCACGTAATAGAGGCACCAAGGCATAATATCCTCAAATCAACCTTGTCGTCCCGGCTATGCAGAGTCGGGGTTAGATACGAGCGGTATAGTGTTGAAGGCAGTTCACTGACTGCATTCAGGGTAGAATTAGAAGAGATGACAGCGGTCGCCTGCACCCAAATACCGCATAGCACGAGCACAAGGTAACTGAAACCCCGAGCCATGGCATATCTAACATTGGCAGTGCTGCGCGATGCTCAAAACCTTGCCTTCTGAAGCTCTGGGCAGGTGGGCGTCACTCCTTTATGCAAATGCAATATCCCATCTTAATCCTTCGCCCATAATCTCCAGACAGTTCGCACCAATTCCGACTCGCTAGTTCAGTCAGCATAGGAATTCCCTAGCAGGAAAGTTCTACGTTAATACAACTAAAATAGATACTTTTGTTCTCCCTGAACCAACAAACAACCCATTGCTCCGTTTCAATTGGTATAGTTGTCTCCGGGTTAAACTGGCCAGTCACGGTCAGTGGCTCAGACACAGATCAATCTGCCACTGGATGACAAATTCAGGACCTTGACTCAGTTTAGGGACCGTTTACAAGACCATTTAATCTATCTGGTTTAGTAGTTATCAAGTTAGGCTTATAGGCCAATCAAATCAGTGGCACTTCCAACGCAGGATCCGGCATCCCTAGGATATTGATAATTGAACGCCTGGAGGCTGAGAAGAGTGTCACGAGGCTAGAGCAGTCGGGTTGTTTTTGACACCGTTCCAATAAGCGCTAGTCCAAGCGTGTATATATCCTATTCCCGTGTTGGAGTATTACTGCCAAGTTTACTCCCAGTTTACTATCAGGCGGACGGGCAAGCTCGCCCCTAGGATCTTGGCATTGGCACTGGGGCCTTGCTTCAGGCCCCCAGCGTTACATTTGGCTGGCTTGGCGTGCCGATCAATTGGCGGGTTATATTTGCGCGTAGGAGACTCCTGGCTTATTTTAAGCTATCTTTCTAGCTGCTAACATAGGCCTTGAATAGACGAGTCGGGGATTGCGGAGGTAAGTAGACTTCGATTGCGCGAGAATCCATCACGCTCTAATCTAGACTACGGTTTGGAATATTTCCTAGACTAGCTTACTTCCCTTTCTGATGAGCCCGGCTCTTTGTGGATATGCCTAAAACTTTGGGATATTGAATTCCATCCGGGTTCAGCTTGATTAGCATTGCACATAGTTGCTAACTACCTTATATTATTTCACTCTGGCTCCCAATGGTGGACTGTACTTCGTACTTCCCAAATCTACTCTCTGTATTCACCACCTGCCTATTTTGTTCGCAGAAGCAAGCCCTACTGCCGGAAAGCGCAGCATTCCTTGGGTACTAGGCCTAGGCTGCTTATCAGCAGCGCGATATTAGGCCGTGGAGGATTGATCCATAAAAACCAAGGGTAAGCGAATAACGCCGGATGAAAACACCCTAGTGAAAATGAGCAAGGGGGCGTGTATGTTAAGGATGATCAGTGCGGAGGTGGTCCCCCTCACCATTGTGAGGCAGTGTGTGACTTTATATATATATATTATAAGCCTG
Organism: Aspergillus viridinutans; assembly: GCF_018404265.1. Classification (NCBI taxonomy): domain Eukaryota; kingdom Fungi; phylum Ascomycota; class Eurotiomycetes; order Eurotiales; family Aspergillaceae; genus Aspergillus; species Aspergillus viridinutans. The sequence goes on along the minus strand of NW_025091223.1, from coordinate 2,218,030 downwards.
CAGACCTTCTGCTGAGGAGGTATGGGCCTTATGGTTAGATGCAGCAGATGGTGCGGAGGAAGATAGTGGCCATTTTAGGGATAGAGGTTAAACATCTTAGGGCAGTTAAGGATTGGGGACTCGAGCGCATAGATGCGTCAGCTAGAGGGGAGGGGCTTGAGGTGGATGTAGGACTTAAATATGCTAGAGCGGTTAGTGGTAAGGAATAATAGGGTTGTGTGCAAAAGCAGGATTACCCTTAGATTAGGACTGTATGGGATATAGCATTATTGATCTTCTGCTCCCAGGACAGGTTAGCCTTTATTATGCTTTTATTTATAGCTAAAATAATAGATGACTAGCTTGGTAGTTGAGCCTCTATTAAATGGCATAAGTTTCATTAAGATAAGCTATGATTATGGTGTTAACCTGAACCCATGACTCCCTATATGGAGGATCCTGATTGGGCCGGTTAAGCTTGATCAGCTCCGAGGGAGTGTACATGTTCCTAATGTCCGATTGATGTGTATTACAACTAATTTCATTCTATTCTACTTTACTCTAGCAATTTGCTCACTAACACCCCTCAACCTTGGCTATATCTACATTCATCTTCTATAATGAACCTAGAACGACGCATTGAAAAACGTCTGTGTCGAATATCCCAGTATGAAAGTGCCTTCTCGTTGAGGAAAGCGACCCTTGAGTGAGGTTTCCAACTCCTGCCATGATGAAGACTCTGCGAGAAACTGCTCGAAAGTCTCAATATACATCTTGGTCTCGGTCAAGTGATTCTTCTCATAGTTGTCCGTGGGAAGCGCATGCGATGGAATCACATATTGAGGTTGCAGTAAAGCCAACTTGTCAATGCTCTTGAGCCACTGGAAACGGAGTTCCGCCGTCGGATTCTCAGCTAGATACTGGTAGCAATTGCCATAAACAACGTCTCCGGTAATGACGGTCTTGACCTCAGGCACATCAAGCACAGTAGAGTTGACTGTGTCTCCCTCGCCGACTGGTACCGCTCGAAGCTCGTACTGTTCCTTATAATGTCCGTTTCCGCTGCTCAAGTAGAAGGATAGACTGGTGGAAGGATCGAGTATATCGAGGTTGATATCGGAAAGGCCCGGCGCCTCAAGATCGGGAAAGAGGGCAGCCCAGAATGAGGCGAAAAATCCAGGTTCAACCTGTTGGAGCATGTGGTCGTAAACCTCTTGCGTTGCCAGGACTCTTGCACCGGGGAACCGTTTTTGGATCTTGGGGATGGCGAAGAAGTGGTCACCATGGCCATGGGTCACATATATCCCCGTGAGCTTCCGACCTGAAATGGTCACCTTAATCCAGTCTGCCAGTTCCTTGCCGCGTTCAGGAGAGATCGGTGCATCGACAAGTACAGCTTCGTCTTTGGTAGATATCAAGGTGAATGTAGTTGGTGAGAAGCTGAGTTCTATCGACTTCTGATACACGAGGGGTACTGCGCTCGCATGATGGGTGTAAATTTGCAAGTCTCTCTTTCAATGATGGTTTGAGTAGAACATGGACGCGTGTCGCAATTGGCAAACACGGTCTCACTGATGTCGCGAGCAACAGCGCGAGAGAGGAAGGTAGATGCATGGTGGAAGGGATGATAAGATCTGGACCAAGAATGAGTACCTAAAAGCGGATAATTTGTGGCCTTTATATAGTTTGAGTAGCTCACTAATCAAATATTTGTTCGTATATGGTAATCAGTTAAGTATACTGATTTATGATCAGGAAAAAGCTCAAGATAATTGATGATATCAACAAAATATCAGAATAAGTAATTGATCAATAATCAAGAAAGCTTACCTTTGTACTATAAGCTTGTCAGAAAGGTCGAGAATATGGCAGTATAGTTCATTAGAAGTCGCTAGAACTCAAGGGCCCTGGATACACCCTTATTTTTAATGAAGGAGGAGGAATGCGCAGTGGATTCCGGATGACTGCCAACTGAATGTCAGTGTAAAGCCTCTATTTACGGTTTTGAGGCTCACACATCAGAGAAGGCTTTGCGGCACCCTAAGTAATCACAAATATATGGCTTTTCCCTCATATGTGTCCGCATGTGGACTTTCAGTGCGTTTGGTTAGATGAAACTATCGTTGCAAGTCTCGATAGTACAAGAGTAAGGTCGCTCATTAGTATGGATTCGGTAATGTCTGCTAAGGTCTGAACCACATTTAAAGGACTTGTAACTCTCGGCATAACAATGTATTTATAGAATTGTGGGGGGAAATATATTTTACCTTTTCACAATGCTCCCACAAGCAACTAAGCTGTGGTCTATTGAGTTTCGTCTATTTGACAGAAAACCAGGCGGCTGTTAGCCAGTGCATTCACTGTGACGCAGCGGATAAATACCTGTCTAATAACCTCACAGGGCCGACCATCGTTTGTAGATTCTACAAAACTTTTGGCGAGGCACTAGGGAGGTACTCAGAAAAAGTATGAGCTGGTTAGCCAACCAAACAAGGAATAGTTGTTACCAGCACATGGTGGCGTTTGAACAGTCAAGCCTGTTGTGTCAGCCCTAGTGATGGTGATCTTCAGGGATCAGTATTCTCGATATCGTAATTATCCAGCGATATGTGCAGCGGATCCAAGTTGGTTTGGTTTTTCTGTTTGTGTTGAGTAATCATTTAAGTATTCCACTGCTCGAAAGGCAATCTGGAACCCACAGAACCCTTGAAAATACCCGCTGAAGCTCTTTTGGTGACTAGATTTTGATGAGCCTAGAAGGCAAGGACTCATTGTATGGTTTCACCCAACACCTTAGATTCCTTCCCGCCCATTTGATTCTATGAGGGAGATGAAATGTAATTAAGAAATGCAATTAAAATAAGCGGTACTCGTGAATATCCGCTGGAAATATATACAAAGATATAGTACTATATACATTACTGATTTACACGCAGCTGACAACATCACGACGTTAAGAGATCTAAAGAGATGGTAAAGGTCAGATGAAAACCCCCTCTGTCACAACACCACTCCCTCTTTCCATCTACGTCACTTAAGCAGAACGAAGCAAGCAGTGACAGGTGCAGGTGTTCATATCAGAATTATTTAGCAACCCATCAATGACTGATTGGTCATGACGGTCGGGGCAAGATTCAAGGCGTCTTGCCAATCCGCCCCGCGGGTCTGGTCATAAAAAACTGTTGCAGAACTGCTATCGAAGGAGGGTCTTGCCCCGAACGGACCTTCTTACCAATGCAATCTACTCATCTTGAGCGAGTAATGTTCTATTTCGTGGTATTGCAATAACAGTGCACATCCAGATCATACATTCAACGAGGAATGGCAAAGACCACAATTCTGTGAATGAGGAGAGCAACTGAACACGCTGCTTTATCTGACGAAAAATGACTGCGCATGGATGCGTACCCATGGAGCTGAGGTGATCTGCTAGAGATAACAACGCCATACTGATGCATTGCTCAAGCCTATTTTCAGGTTTGAAATTTGAGTATCGCCAGCTTTCCATATTTGTAGGGTCCGTGCCCATTCCCTGGTACAACCAGAATGAGAAGTCTTGGAGCAGGTCTGTCATCTTTTCGGTAAGAATGCCAGGACCGTTAAGCCAGGAGGTAGACCTGTCATACTCTTCTCTATATCCGGCACGGAGGACGGAGGAGGAAGCGTCACTGTTGGGACGACCATTGTATCGCGACAGAGTACAAGGTTGCTTTCTAAATGGAATTCAACCATCTTCTTGCTTGTATGCACGAGCATCGCCATGGATTGATGTTTTGCATTTGAACTAGGGTCCTCCCTCTTTACCAGGTATGTTATTGGTAAATTGAGGACATTTGCAGCTAGGCCCCCGCCTTTCCATTGGGGGCTGTGCCGGGGCAGATTATGCACGCACAGGAGCCTGACCTAATGTCACTATATGGCTGTGCTCAGCCACAAACCGCCATCATAAACGGTTGTCCCTAGACTCCCTACTTCTTATTACCATCACCATCACCACCACCACAACCACCATCCCCCAGAACCTTCATCATCACCAACCAACCCGCAGCTCAGTTCAGTGCAAGCACAACCGTCTACGTCTTTATCTTCCTCTTCCTTCTATATCTAGACTTCCAAAAGTATGACTCTATTCACTTCATCATCGTCAAAGTCGACGCTGCCCAAGTCAGGCAGTGACTCGCACTCCGACCCTCCGCCACGATACAGCGAGGCCGTCGGCTCCCGCCACCACCACCACAGCAGCAGCAGCAGCAAGGACTTTGGCGGCTTCGTTCCGACAGCCACACTCCAGGTCCAGGCCATTGGGTATGACGTGGACCAGGCGCTTGCCGGGAGGACGCTGGAGAACATCTCCGTCTTCCGGTCCGGATCCAGGGACGCCGAGTACGTCTCCATCCGGCTCAAGGAGAACTCCAACTCGTGCGCCCTCGTCCGGGTCTATGATCAGGCTACTCTCATGTCCACCATCTACCGCTTCGGCCCGGGGAGACACCCCCGGATGCGCATCTTGAATCCCCATTCCAAAGTTTCCATCGAGGACGCCATCAAAAACGAGAACGTGCGTGGGGAACTGATCGAGGTGAAGAGTCGCTCGATGATCTCACGCGCGCAGGTCTTCGACACGTCGCTCGGGAAGTTCGAGTGGCGCTACGGCACCAACGCTGACAATCTCCTCGTCATGGAGCGCATCGACCGCGTCTCATTACCCGGCGGCGGGCAGAGCAAGAGCGGCGCCCGCGTCGCGCAGCTCATTCGCAACGACCAGTATCGCACCCCTGGCACCAAGAAGTACTCGGGCGGCAATGGGGGCCGCTTGTTCATCGATCTGCGCATGTGGAACGAGGACAAGCATACCAGCCCCCAGCGTGTAGAGGCGTTCGTTGTGGCGAGTTGTATCTTGATGCTGAAGAGAGAGGCGGATCGTTTCATCGATAACCACCTCGCCCTGGTGGTGTGAACATGACAGACATGGTGATTTGTGTGCAATGGCTCATGTTGGCATGAGAATGATGTACTGCAATGAGTTGTCTTTTCATTGTAAGAATAGCGCTTTTAGGTTTGGTTTACTCTTAACATCCATGATTTCTATCTTCTTAACAACTGTTACCTCATATCACGATATACACCGCACTTTGTACGACTTAGGCTATGTTATATAACAACTTTGAATAAAGTCTGGATGATCCCTTGGACTTTCTAGCTCCTTTTTGTCCTCTAGTAAACTCTGGCGTGATTCTTGTCATTGGTGCCGTGTGTGTGGCGCAATGTACCTATTAGGCAAGGACAGCCTTGTCGGTAGGTACAAGCCTCGGGCATTGGGGCGGAGTCTGGTCGGATTGTTAGGCACCCTGAATTATTGTTCTTGAGAAGTTGATAATACCTGTTCACGCACCTTGAGTAGCGGCATGTTTGCCGATGTGCAGTCGCAAGAGATGTGTCGTCCAATGGTTCTAGGTAAATGAAGTTCACATCCGCCCTCCGGACCCCATACACCCCACGCTGAAGGCCCTTGAAGTCTGAAATTCTCCTGGAAACCGGAATCCGCGCGCGGGGATTACATATCAGTGGGTTGCGCATCGCGCAATGCTGGATGACCGCTACGGAGACCGAGCTACGGAGACCGACTGGCCTTCTCGGGAAGCAGTGAAGAGCAAGCTTGGGAGACCATTGCAGGCGTGAACAAGAAACCTCTGCCCAAGGAGATTCCTCTCTACCAGGGTTGAAACGGCGTACAGATGGTCCTGATGCACGTTGAAGCAGACGGCCTGACCAATCTCATTGCTGACAAAGTTGTGCAGCTTGGCAGGTTTCTCTGTTGCGTGCTGTCCAGTAGCTAAATCCACACAATGGACCGCCCATTAGGGACAGCTATAGTGACTTAATGTAAACTGAGTTCTGTAGTAAAGGTCAATCAATCAATCAATCAATCAAGATTCTATTAACCTGATGTAGCCTATCTATTGAAGTGATTAGCTATGCAGGCGCTTTGCTAATGAAGTAGGAATCTAGTATCTAAACACCTGAAGCCTATAATTAACCCATAAATATAGAAGAGACATAAGAAATTAGTATATAGCTATATTAAAAGTAGAAAATAACTAAAATAGCCTACTACTAGGCTATATACCTTCCCTATACTATCTCTATATATTAAACACCTATCCCACCTTATTCTATATAGTTATTCTAAATATAGTGTAATTCTATGCCTAGGAAGACCCTTCCTAGGCAGCTACTTAATCTATCTAATTATTATCTTCTATATCTATTCTAGAGCCTTATAAGAGGCTTCTATATTCCTAGTCCTATTTACCTATCTCTATATATTAGAACTAGCTAAGCAGGCCTGTTTAATATATAAGTTTAGTAATATAGTAGATTACCTATAGATTAGATATAAGTATATTATAGTCTAATAGCTTCCCCTAGAGTTCCTCTATATTATATAGCTTAGCTATTATCTTCCTATAGGCATCTATATATAGTAAGTACTATAGAAGTATATATTTAGGGGTCTAAGACCCCTCTCTATAGCTATACTAGTCTAAGTTATAGGCCTTAATCTTAAAGAGGAAGTATTATAGATTAATCTATATAGTCTATATTTAAATAATAATTAATATATATAGCTTTAGTAGACCTTTATATAAGCCTAGATTTTTCTTATAAGGAGCCTTAATTAGCTATTATATTAATCTAGCCCCTTTCTCTATCTCCTACTATTTCTTCTAGTATTACTAGATTTATTAGTAGATAGCTTACTTAGCTACTATAGTAAGCTAGATAATTAGTTATTCTAGCCTTATTAAACTTAATTAAATCTTACTACCTTATATAGTAGCCTTCTTTACTATCTTATCTATAGCCTTATTCCCCACTATACCTATATAGGCAGAGATCTAGTATATCTTTATATTCCCTAGAGCTAATCTATATACTCTTAAGGCCTCTACACCCCTGTATATTACTATTAGGATATATTAGCTAGAGGGGTAGTATAGGTTCTATACTACCTAGATAGTAGCCTAGCTATTAGTAAAGATAGTAAGTAAGCAGGGGCTTAGCTTTTAAGTAGTAATAGTATATAGTACTATATAGATTCTATCTAGCTTAGTAGTATATATAGTTAAGTCTACTTCTATACCTAGGTGGTTCTAGTAGATCTATTAGTTATAGAGATAGATAGCTAAGGTACCTATCTAACCCTAGTAGCTACTACTATTAGTATAGATAACTAGTTAGTTATTATCCTTATATATCTTATTATAGGTCTTTAGTATAGCTTTATAATCTTTAATTATATAATAGTGGGGGGGCTTCTAGGGGGGGAGTATATATATTTTTTATATTTCTTATTCTTCTAGATATTTTAGGGTAGAGACTAGCAGGCTACCCCTCTTCCTAAGTACTTCTAATAGAATAAGATTACTCTACTATATCTCTCTAGTTAGTTATAGCTTCTCTATAAGTCCCTAGGGGCAGGTAAAGCTTAGTCCTATCTAGATTTAGATAGTAGTTTCCTTAATAATCTACTATATCTATAGGTAGATTAATAGTAGATATAATTCTATATTAAGTATAGCTATATACTTCTAGATCTTAGTAAATTTATTAATAATCTTAGTCTATTCCTCTACTAGGATTAGCCTACTAGTAGGGCTAAACCATACTACTACCCTATATAGGAGCTATAGAATAATTATACTATAATAGATTATATATATAGCTTCTAGAGAGATATCTTAGATTAATCTAGTAATACTTTATAGTACCTCCAGGCTGCTATTTACATAGTTAATTACTTTAGTGCAGTAGGTGTTAAAGGAAAGGGTTTTATTAAGCTAGATACTAAGGTATCTAGCTAATTTAGTAGTTTCTCTATAGTAGATAGGTATTTAATTATAGTCTTTATATTTACCTAGTTCCTAGATATTAATAGGGCTTCTTAGGGTTAGCTTATAAGAAGGTTCTAATTCTGGTTTCTTTAGATTAATAAAATAGATAAGTTTAAATTTATTAGGGGTGAATCTAGTAGTATATCTACTAGCCTAGTAATCTGCCTTCTCTAGGTACTCCTCTAGGACTATAATATTCTAGGCATAGATCTAGCTAATAGTAAGTATACAGAAGTTATCTATCTAGCTAATTAATATTATTTTTACACTACTAAGCCTATAGACCAGCGTTTGAATTAGTAGGGTATTAAAGATTAGAAAAAGGATAGATAATAGGGGGCTATCTTATAGAATTCTAGTAAGGGTTATAAATAGCTTACTTAGGAATTTAGGTAGTTATAGATAGGTATAGTAGTTTAATAGGAAGGATTATAATTAATTAGTAATCTATCCTAATTATATAGTTTAGAGGTTATGCAGTAGGCACTAGAGGGAGATATTATTAAATATACTAGAGATATCTAGGAGAAGTATACTAACTCTCTAGCTATGCCCCTAGGCATAGTAGATTATATTAATAATTAGTTAGATAGTATAGTTAATAGAGACACCCTTCTAGCTACCTAAGTAGCTATTTAGAAGCAAGCTATATTCCTCTAGTATCTAGGAGATATAGAGTATAATTATTAACTCTAGGACCTTTCCTAGGGTATTAAGTAGGGTAATAAGATAGTAAGACTTTAGAAGATAGAAATCTTAGGGGACTACCTTATAGAGGATAACTATAGTAGATATCTAGAAGTATTAGGGATTATAGCTAATATAAATATAGGTATTAAAAAGGGCTTTTAGTACCTAGATAAAGGCTAGGATAGTGGTTAGGGTATGCTAGACCCTATTAGGGATAGTATTAGGCCTAGGTGCTTTATTAGAAGGTGCTTATTTAATAGTATTAGTAATCTTATACTTATTAATTTCTAGGAAGGGAATATCCTATAATTAGTTATATTTCTTTTCTTTAATATCTAAGAGATTAGTAGCTAGGGGTGATAGGAAGAAGACCTTATAGAGTAGGTTAGCCTTCTACTTTACTATCTCTATAATATAGCTCCTATAGTAAAGGGTAGGGATAAGGCCTGCTTAGCCCCTAGTATAATTATAGGCCTATTTAGAGATATACTATATACTATAAGAGCCTTAATCTATTATCTACTAGATATATTTATAGTAGCCCTACTATAGGGATTAGGAGATAACCTTTCCTTTATAATTATAGGTCTTTGTATACGCAATCCAGTTATTATTTATATATATATTAGTATAGATTTATTAGTAAAGGTGGGTTTATTTAACTATCTTAGTATATTTAGATATCTAGTCTAGGTTAGCCTACTTAGAAGGGCATGCCTATAGTATAGAATAGGTACTAGCTTACTAGATAGTTTTAAGAAGGTAGTTAGCAGTATTCTTAATCTAATTAGGGGTTTTAAGGTCTCTGTACTATCTATAGGGGTTAATATTTTTAGCAATAAATTTATAAAGCTTCTATATATCTATAGCCTTCTAATTACAGTGCCTAGGGGCCTTTGGTAGGGGTGTTAAGATATTAAGAAGTAGATAGTTAGAATTAGTATAGATATCTAGAGCCACCTTGCAGGCTATAAGATAGGCTATTAGGTCTATAGATCTAAATATTAGATTAATAGTTAACTAGTGGCCCTACTTATTATAGGTGACAACACCTAGCTCTATCTATAGATCTAGAAGCTAGGTGTTAGTTAGTTCTAATATTTATTAGACCTAGGGTTAGTATAGCAGATATAATCACTACCCTAGGCTAGGTAGTAAAGGTTAAGTCTCCTAGGAGTAGGTAGCTATCTTATTAATCTAGAACCTACTCTAGGAGGTTAAGAGTATTAGTTTAGATATTAGTATCTAGATAAGGGTTATATATATTATATAGTTAGAGTACCCCTATATTATAGTATAGCTTAAGTTCCTAGTAGTCTTATAAATAGGCTATATACTTCTATTTAGTAGGGTTTATCTTATAGAAGATATAAAGATAGATATAGATATAGCTTCTAGTCTTTATTACTTCTAGATAAAGTAACTAGTAAGTTACCTTAGTAGGGTAATAGATAGTATCCTAAAATAGATTATCCTATAATTCTTATATAGTAATAATATCTGCCCTTAGGACCTCTAGGTTATATAAGAACTAAGCTATTATTATATTCTTAGAATAGTATATATTATATTAAAGAATTTAGAATATTCTATTTATAGGAGGCATAGTATAAAGTATTCTATATACTCTTTTAATAGCTACTAATAAACTAGGGTATCTCTATAGAGAAGTTAACCTAGGGGTCCTTCTTTAGCTATATAGGGGTCTCTACTACCTATTTCTACTTCTTCTTTTTAGCCTAGGTGCTGCTAGAGTTAGTATTAGTATTCTTATCTTATAGGACTAAGCTAGGCTGCTAGTTACTTCCTAAGGGGTTAGAGAGTTTAGTATAGCTATTCTTATCTTTATTATTATTAGTAGTATTATCTTAATATATATTAAGGTAGGTCCTATATATAATAGTAATTTATTAGTTCTATAGTAGTTTTAGGGGGTAGATATTATCTTTATTAGTTAAGTCTAGTAGATTAATATTATTTAGGCAGTCTACTATTTAAGTAGAGTAGTAGAAGATAGTAGAGCTAGTTTAATTTATTAAGGCCTTTCTAGATATTATTAAGGCCTTCCTAGATACTATTAAGGCTTTGGGATATGGTGCTAAGGGGGTAAATAAGATATTATTAATATTCTAGTCTAATAGTAATATTAGAGATAATATTAAGGTTAGTGCCTAGCTATAGGATAATTACCTATAAGATAGCTCTAATATCACCTTCTTAGACCCTTTAGATAGTCTAGTAGTCTTTTTTACTATAGTAGATTCCCCTAGAGGTCCCTTAGTATTCTTAGATCCCTTTATTTATATTAGGGAGCCCTCTACTAAGGTATCTATATCTATAGGGTTAGATATTAGGGCAGAGGTGCTTAGTATAGTAGTAAAATCTAAGCTACTACTCTTAGAATCTTATTAGAAGTCTTATAGGTATAGTAGAATATAGTAATATTACTAGTAATAATAGGATACTACCTATATCTTATCTATCTCCTCTATATACTTTTTATATCCTTTAGACTAGGTAGTATATATATCCCTATAGTTAGTATATTTTTATAGCTTCTAGCTAGCAGTAGCTTACTAGAGTAGGTAGTTATAGATCTTATAACTACTTATATAAAGGCTATAGATAGTTTTATTAGAATAGATACTTTCTATATAGCTATATTACTAATAGTTAAAGCACTAGCAGATGTAAGTAGACTAGTTATATAAGATTATAATTAGAATAATAGAATCCTAGATAATTCTCTTATTAATAGCTTTATTAGTAGCCTAGGGGGTAGAAAACTTAATTACTAAGATAAAGAACTTCTTATTAATAGGATAGTTTATAAATTAGATAAGATAGATAATTTTAGCCTCTCTCTAGGAGAACTAATTCTTAGCTAAAATTTAATTAGTTACTTACTTAACTTCCTAGGGATTACTTAGATTACTAATTAATTTAATCTAGATATTATAAACTACTATATCCTAGATTAGTAGGTAAATAATTGTAAAGGCTTGGCTACAGCCCAGCCACTTAATTATGCGGCCACCCCTTGCATCCTAATTATTTTTAACCTCCTGTTTTCATACCTTGAGCTGCTTTCGAATCATCACTGAATGCATCTAGGATAGACAGCAAAGATAAATAGTATTCCCCTTGTCTGATATTTAAGAAGATAAGGATTAGTTTTGTTATAAAATGATCTACTACTCTCTATCATTCTTTTCTATTGATTATCATCACTAATTCTTACCTAGTCAACAGGCTATCTACCCTGCAACGTAGATCCTTACAATAATAGCTCCCTAATAAAATAATTTAGCCTATCTAGGATAATAATATATAATTTTAGCCTACTAGGTAGTCTATAGGCTAAGGCTTAAGTTACCTAACTTAAGTTAGTAAGTAACTATAAACTTAATAAATATAAGGATAGCTACTATAGTCTTCTTTAAGACTTTTATATAGGCCTTCTTAGCCTTATTCTTTATCTCTATAGCCTTTAGATAGTAGAATATACTTACTATACTAGTATCTAGTAACTTAATAATAACCTTATAGTCCTTACTTAGTTCTAAGAGGGTGGCCTTAGGGCTACTTAAGAAGCTATAGAAGAAGGCTATATAGCTAGGTAGAGAGGCCCCTATAGCTATAGTAATATAGGAATAGACTTTTAAAGGCTAGGATATAGTTAATTAAGTAGTTAAAATATACTAGGTTATAGTAGTATTCTTTTTAATATTAAGAGTAATCTTATAGAGATTAGTAACTATCTTTCTTTAGTTATTATCTAGAGGGTTCTTAAGCACCTCCTTAATAATAGTATAGGTATTAGTAATTAGCTTAATAAAAGGCTTTAGGATTTCTTAATTATAAATCTTTAAATAGTTTAAATAGATACTTATATTATAGTAAAGATCTAAGATATAGTTATATAGAGTTTTCTATAGCCTCTTTTTACTACCTTAGAAAGTTATTAGGGGCGGCCACCCAGGCTTTAATAATAATATAGTAATTAAAACCCTATAAAATTAGGATTAATTAATAGCAGTTGACATTATAAGAAATTAGGTGAATTTTCAGGTTAAAAGACATTGATTTAGGTGAGAAATTTCAAAAATTTGTTCTGTGTTGAAGTTGTTGTTTTTTTTCTGTAGTAAAGGTGAGACCTGTTATGTTAGATAAAAAGTTGTTGCGTGGACTATTGAAATCAATGATCATCCTTCCACCACATCACAGATGGCGTGGGCTGTCATGGCGTTGTTGCCGTATTTTAATTTAGCACCAGATATTAACATTGCCATTGAACACAAGGTCAGTTATCTCATCAAGACGCAAACAAAACAGGAACAGGAAGGCAGAGAGAGCGGATCTGGAGCCGCAACAAGGGAGGAGACAAGGTATACTAGGACCGGCTTTCTCAATTTCTTTTATATTGGATATGCATTGTATTCACATTATTTTCCAATGATGCCGCTGGGGAGGTATGTGCGCTTGGCTAGTGGGTTGAGGACTACTAGCAGTGTTGTATCAGGAAAAAATGCGAAGTTCTGATATAGAGACGATATGTTACAACATATAGACATTTTCAATGATTATATTGTGATTTGTTTCTCTTTGCGGTCTGATATGCCAGACTCTGTGGGATATTTAGTAGCATTTAGATTTAGTAGTAAGTTAATTTAGGTAATGGCCTACTCCTTGAAATGATTATGTGGATTTTAATTAAGCTGTAGGTAGATACGGTAGGTATACTATACGAGGATGCTGGATGACATTGCAGATATCAGAGAATAATATGTGTCTGGACTGTAAGTCTTCTTCAAGCTTTACTAATTACGCTATATAGTATAGGTCTTGGGCTTCCTAGAGTTTTGTAGCCTAAAGGTATGATAAAGATTAGCATAACTAATTAACTTCCAATTATAAGATGCTAATTTACAGGATAATGCACATAGATAACTAACCTAGGTAGGATGATTGGCTTACTGTCTGAGCTGCCACCATAAGCAATGAGTCAAGCCAAGTCGGCATCATGTCTGCCTGGTGAATGTAGTTATGGGGTCAGGGTCCGTTTTGGGACATACGTCAAGGCTCTTTCTTGGCCTGTCCTAGCCATCAAGATGCGAGACAGATTTCCGGATGCATTGGTTACCGAATGCTGCTCCATATGAGAGCAAAAGCAAATCCCCTCTTGGCTCTGTGATCCTCCATTGACTAAGTTGAGTGATCTAGGCTGAGGTACGGAACAGCGTTCGGCGTAGGTGGCAGGTCTTTGATAAGGTAACCATAATATTGTTGCGTTATAAAGACTGTATCTCACAACATATTTTGGTTGGAGAAGCAAGAACTTTGTTTGACCAAGGGCTATTAGGTTCCGTTACTGTCACCAATTTTTCACTCTAAGAATTCCTTGATGTGTTTCTCCAACCTGATTTTTGTAAGCGCAACGCTCATTTTTGCCATCTGCTCAGGGTTCCCATCCAGCAACTCATAGATTGTATTCGCGTCTTTGCCCAAACCTATTTGCTCAGCTACCTGTAAATCGCGACTACCAAGAAACGGGCAAAGCGACGGCCAAAGCCCTTGCACGGTTGAGATGAAGATTTCGATACCAAGGGGACCAATTCCCTTGATCTCCTTCAGACGCTCTTTGAGCAGCTTACGCCCTGACTCAGCATCCGTTTCCAGAGGCAATATCCTTGATATGTCCGATCCTGATATGCAAATGAATGTCAGTACCCCTTGCAAGGTCCAGCCGAGAAGCGCGAATAAAGTATGCTGGGAATTGAGGGCTATGAGCATCCTCAAGGGCACATTACCATATTTATTTTTCACCAAAGTTGCTAGTTTTCCGAGCTCAGTGGCAGTGCTAAAATCATAACGAGCATATCCTGCTTCATCCAATAGGGCTACTCGTTCTTTCCATGTGCTTGCTTTCAACGTCTTCAGGTCATAGTAACCCTGCTTCATCAGATTGAGAAGAGCACGCCTCGCGATATGGTGTGAGATATGTGCACAAGACAAGAGTGCATTCAGGATATGAGACAGAATAGTGTCTGGCGTGGGTTTGTTCGGCGAGGGTATTCCCACGTCAGTGAGAGGAAGATCTCCATATTCCGCCATCAGTTTGTCGATCTTCTGGATCATAGGCGTAGAATTAGTCCTGGCTCTGTGTTTGATCATTTCCGCATCCAGAGCCTTGGCCTGTTCCTTTGCTGACTTCTTTCTAGCAATACCGCTTCGGGGAATCGAAGTACTCTCTGAAGGCGGCCGGTGTTTCTGTTTTCTCCCTTTTCCATATACTTCCTCCTCTTCTTGTGCCTTGCGCTTCCTTGGCGTGGCTCGGTCCGATTCCGGTACCCCTGAGATCGGCTTCAATTCTCTGCATTGCACTGCGGTGCGAGATTGTGCCCGAGTTAGAGGCATATTCAACATATACTCTGTGAAACAGACGCAGATGAGTCAGCATTGGGGTTGGCATAAACCAAAAATGATCGAAATGCATCATTTTATAGCTAAATTTGTTGGCTGGCGGTGGTGGTGTGATGAGGCGGAATAGTGGATCCTATGACATGCTGTAATCTGGTAGCTTTGTCCACAAGGCTACCATGTCCGGATTGAATTCCCAGAGCAGGCTAGAACCATGTAGCTAAAAAGGACAAAGTCAAAATCCCCGCTAACCATCTGATCTGGGCCTCAGACATAGTTCCATGGTTCCGATCCCCGCAGACAGAGACACAGATTGGCCTTTTGAGAGGCAAACAGCTGCTGCTTAATTATATGGTCTGACCTGACGTTTTTTCTGTTCGGCATTGCAAATATTATGACCAACCCACTCCTCCCCTCCAGTTACTTCCAGTTACTTTGGAATCATCTGAAGCCGTTGTATAATATTATTCCAACGCCCCGTGTACCCCACCAGGGGGAATTTCCCGATGCATGGGGAGTAGACTATAGCGTTAAAAAAGGAAAAGAGAAAAGAGAAAGGGACGGGCAAAAATATGAACCAGTTCGGCGAGGCAGATGTTATCGTCAACACAGTTTTCCTTGCTGTTGCCACTGTTTTTGTGGCTGCGCGATTCATATCTCGCATCTACATCGTTCATCGGGTAACCATGTCAGACTATGCGATGCTGATCGGCTGGGTCCTTGTCTCTGGCCTCTCGGCTGCCAATATCTATGCCACCACGAAAGGCTTAGGACTACGTGAAGGGGTCCTTGAAAGCTGGAGGGATCCACTGGCTCGGGCCGAGTACGTCTTTGGTGTACTCTATGTATGTTGTAAGTCTTCTCAGGAGGGCCTTTCTAGCTTATCCAACAAGACAAATATAGTATCCCGCTCTGGCGGCCATCAAGTTATCGATCCTCCTATTTTACCTGATGCTGGTAAAAGAAGAGTTCATCTTCCGTCTTGGAACCTACATCACTCTCTGGGTAGTCCTGCTGTCGGGGTCTGCTTTGACATTGGTCAACCTTTTCCCTTGTCGTCCTCTCTCGGCTTCCTTTCAGATTACCACCCCTCCTGGAACATATTGTATCGACATTGTCGCCCTCTATATTTCCACGGCTACCATTGATATCATCACTGATGTTGCTATCGTTTTACTTCCAATGCCGGTCCTATGGCGCGTACGACTCCCGCGAAGGCAGAAGGTTATTCTGCTGCTCACCTTCGGAACGGGCCTGTTTGTTATTGTGATCAGTGTCCTCCGCACAGAGTTTCTCTTACAGAGAGCAATCCAACGGGTGACCAAACCCCAACCGCCTAGTGTCCACGATCTGTCCTGTAGGCTTTGCTCCACTTTGCTTACTTTTCCTACTTGCCCGCGGCACAAGCTGACCACATCGCCATAGATTACGATGCATATGTCTTTTTATGGTCAGCGCTCGAACTGAGCCTAGGGATCATGTGTGGCTGCGTACCGATGTTAAAGCCTCTCATCGGTCGTCTCCTTCCACGGCTTCTCTACGCTTCTAGCCTTTCCAGTGAACGGACGGAGCATGAGCCATTCGCCTTGTCGGAAGATGCTGCTCCGCTGAGCCCAAGAGAAAGCACCCCAGCTATACCCCTTTCCTCTATGGACCAAATGCCTCGTCAGCAGACTTTCCTATCGACGTCTGGAGGGGGACCAGTCAGTCCACCCCCAGACTTTGTCGGAATAGCCAGATCGAAGAACATCCTAGCCATGAGTGGACGAGAATCCATGATGCCACTTGCCGTGATCTTCACCATTTTCTTGCTGTGGGGGTTTGCGTATGGCATCCTTATTACGTTCTACTGGGAATTCTCGCAAGCTAGCCATCGTAATCAAGATGTGAGCTTTGCCTTGCACGCGACTTTTTTCGGAGCCTACCTCTTCGGGCCAATTCTAGTAGCGAGACCTAGTTTGCAAAGGTGGGGCTTCCAAATCACCGTCGTCGTGGGCCTCTCGATCTTCTGGTGCGGAATGTTGTTATTCTGGCCGGCTACGGTGCTTGTCTCACTCCCAGAGCTCTTCATTGCTAGCTTCGTTGCTGGGCTGGGAATCTCTGTTTTGGAAACGTCTGCGGATCTCTTCGTTGCACTCTGTGGGCCACAGGGTCGAGGCGGAATGCGACTGAGTATCGCCCGAGGTATCCAAGCTGTTGGTTGGGCAGCATCACCTACATTTGCTCAGCAGGTGCTCTTCAAGCATACAACTAGTGCATCAACATTGATCACTGTTCAATGGATCTTTCTTGTCCTTGCGATAGTGCCACTGGTGCTGGTGGTTATGTGCAGTCTCCTGCCACTTCCAGAGGTGTCTAACGAAGAGCTTGATGAACTTGCTGAGCAATGTCAACAAAACGTCGCACCGTCCGTGTGTGGGGTTCATGTCGCCTGGATAACTTTGGTCCTAGCATTCCTGGCGCAATTCTGCACCATTGGTGGTCAGGAAGCCTTTCATACAAATTTCAAGTCCCTCGTCATATTCAACGTACCACAGTAAGCCTCTCCTCGCGCCACTAAAGGCCCATCTGTTCCCTGGCTAACCTCTCCGCAGCCCTCATCCGCCTGTCTACGGCTTTGCCGCCATCAGATATTCCGCATTTGCCGCAGGTTGTTTTGTAACCGCACTGGGACTGCGGTTTGTCAAGCCGGCCCAGGCTCTGCTGATCCTGTATCTGTGTGCTATCATTTTTTCTGTCCTCACCATGATGATAGAAGGCTACTCAGGCATCGCGATGGCTATCGTCCTTTCATTTTTCAGCGCTGGCATTTTCCCTATTACCTTTGTGATCGGTATCCACGGCATGGGACGACACACGAAGAGTGTTAATCAATCAATCAATCAATCAAGATTCTATTAACCTGTTAGAGCCTGTCTATAGAAGCGACTAGCTATGCAGGCGCTTCACTAAATAAAGTAGGAATCTAGTATCTAAACACCTATCCTATAACCCATAAATATAGATAAAGATATAAGAAATATTAAAAAGAATATAAAAATTATAACTAAAGTAGCCTACCACTTAACTACATATCTCCCCTATACTATCTAGCGCGATACCTATCCTACCTTATTCCATATAGTTATTCTAAACATAGTGTAATTCCACATCTAGGAAGACCCTCCCTAGGCAGCTATTCAGTCTATCTAACCATCATCTTCTATATCTATTCTAGAGCCTTACAGGAGGCTTCTATATTCCTAGTTCTGCTTATCTACTATTTCTATATAGCAGAACTAGCTAAGCAGGCCTATTTAATGTATAAATTTAGTAATATAGTAGATTACCTATAGGTTAGATATAAGTATATTATAGTCTGATAGTTTCCCCTAGAGTCCCTCTATATTATATAGCTTAGTAATTATCTTCCTATAGGCTTCTATATATAGTAAATACTATAGGAGAATATACTTAGGGGTCTAGGACCCCTCTCTATAGCTATACTAGTCTATATTATAGGCCTTAATCTTAAAAAGGAAGTATTATAGACTAATTTATATAGTCTATATTTAGATAATAATTAATATATATAGCTTTAGTAGGCCCTTATAGAGTCCTAGATTCTTCTTATAAGGGGCCTTAATTAGCTACTATATTAGCTTAGCCCCTCTCTCTATCTCCTACTATTTCTTCTAGTGCTGCTAGATTTATTAGTGAACAGCCTATTTAGTAGCTATAGTAAGCTAGATAATTAGATATTCTAGCTAATTAGTCTACCCTACTAAGCTTAATTAAACCTTACTATCTTATATAGCAGCCTCCTTCACTACCTTATTTATAGCCTTATTCCCCGCCACACCTATATAGGTGGGGATCTAGTATATCTTAATATTTTCTAGGGGTAGCCTATATATCCCTAGGGCCTATATACTTCTATATATTATATTTAGGATGTACTAGCTGGAGGGGTGATATAGATTCTAGACTACCTAGATAGTAGCCTAACTATTAGTAAAGAGGGTAAGTAAATAGGGGCTAGTAGGGAGGTGGCTTAGTTTTATAGTAATATTTAGTACTATATAGATTCCCTCTAGCTTAGTAGTATATATAGTTAAGTCTGCCTCTATACCTAGATAGCTCTAGTAGATCTATTACTCTTAGAGGTAGATAGCTAAGGCACTAATATATCTCTAGTAGCTACTACTATTAGTATAGATAACTAGGTCTTAGTTATCTGCCTTATTATATATCTTATTATAGGTCTTTAGTGCAGCTTTATAATCTTTAATTATATAATAGAGGGGGAGCTCCCAGAGGGGGAGTATATATACTTTCTATATTTCCTATTCTTCTAGATATTTTAGGGTAGGGGCTAGTAGGCTACCTCTCCTCCTAAGTACCTCTAGTAGGGTAAGGCCACTCTGCTATATTTCTCTAGTTAGTTATAGCTTCCCTATAAGTCCTTAGGGGCAGGCAAACCTTAGCCCTATCTAGATTTAAATAGTAGTTTCCTTAATGATCTATTACATCTATAAGTAGATTAGTAATAGGTGTAGTTCTATATTAAGTATAGCTGTAGTGATCTCTTAGAAGGCACTACTAATTAGGATGGCTGTATATTTCTAGATTTTAGTAAATTTATTAGTTATCTTAGTCTATTCCCCTGCTGGGATCTATCTAGGGTTAAACCATATAGCTACCCTATACAGGAGCTACAGGATGACTACTCTGTGATAGATTATATATATAGCTTCTAGTAAGGCACCCTAGGTTAATTTAGTGATGCTTTAGAGTGCTTCTAGGCTGCTATTTATATAGTTAATCACCTTAGTGTGGTGGGTATTAAAGGAAAGGGTTTTATTAAGCTAGATACTAAGGTATCTAGCTAATTTAGTAGGTTGGATAGTGGTTTCCCCATAGTAGATAGGTATTTAGTTATGGCCTTTATATTTACCTAGTTCCTAGATGTTGATAGGCCTCTTAGGGTTAGTTAATAGGGGGTATTAGGTTCCTTTAGATTAGTAAAATAGATTAATTTAAATTTATTAGGGGTGAATCTAGTAGTGTGCCTACTAGCCTAGTGATCTGCCTTCTTCAGGCACTTCTCTAGGACTATGACATTCTAGACATAGGTCTAGCTAACAGTAAGTGTGTAAGAGTTATCTATCTAGCTAATAGATATTATCTTTATACTACTAACCTGATTAAATAGCATTTAGATTAATGAGGTATTAAAGATTAAGAAGAGAATTAGTAAGAGGGGACTGTCTTATAGGATCCCTATTAGAGTTATAAACTATTTACTTAGGAACTCTAGTAGCTATAGGTAGGTATAGTAGTTTAATAGAAAGGATTATAGCTAGTTAGTAATCCCACCTAGCTGCATAGTTTAGATGTTATGTAGTAGATACTAAAGGGAGATATTATTAAAGGCTCTAGAGATATCTAGTAGTAGTATACTAACTTTCTAGCCATATCCCTACGCGTGGTAGATTATATTAATAATTAATTAGATAGTATAGTTAATAGAGACACCTTTCTAGCTACCTAAGTGGCCTATTAGGAGTAGATTATATTTCTCTAGAGCCCAAGATATATATAACATGATGATTGACTCTAGGACCTTACCTAGGGTATTAAGCAGGGTAATAGGGCAGTAGGACTTTAGGAGGCAGAAATCTTAGGGGGCTGCCTTATAGAGAATAACTATAGTAGATACCTAGAAGTATTAGGGATTATAGCTAATATAAATACAGGTATTAAATAAGGTTTTAAGTGCTTAGATAAAGGCTAGAACCATAGTTAGGGCATACTAGACCTTATTAGGAATAGTATCTAGCCTAGGTGCTTTATCAGGAGGTACCTATCTAATAGCTTTAGTAATCTTATACTTATTAATATCTAGGAAGGGAATATCCTATGATTAGTTATATTTCCTTTCTTTAATATCTGAGAAATCAGTGGCTGGGGGTAATAGGAAGAAGGCCTTATAGAGTAGGTTAGCCTTCTGCTCTACTATCTCTATAATATGGTTTCTATAGCAAAGGGTAGGGATAAGGCCTGCTTAGTCCCTAGTATAATTACAGGCCTATTTAGTAATACACTATATACTATAGGGGCCTTAATCTACTATCTACTAGATACATCTATAGTGACCCTGCTACAGGGATTAGGAGATGACCTTTCCTTTATAGTTACAGGCCTTCATGTATACAGTCTAGTCATTATTAGTATATATTCTAGTATAGATCTATTAGTAAAGGTAGATTTATTTAACCATCTTAGTATATTTAGGCATCTAGTTAGGGTTAGCCTATTTAGAAGAGTGTGCCCATAGTGTAGAATAGGTAATAGCTTACTAGATAGTTTTAAGAAGATAGTTAGTAGTATCCTTAATTTAATTAGGGGTTTTAAGGTCTCTGCACCACCTATAGGGGTTAATATTTATAGTAATGAATTTATAGAGCTTCTACATATCTATAGCCTTCTAGTTATAGTATTTCAGGGCCTGCGGCGGTGGTGTTAAGATATTAAGAAGTAGGTAAATTAGTAGGTAGTTAGAGTCTATATAGATATTCAGAGCCACCTTATAGGCTATAAGATGGGCTATTAGGTCCATAGAGCTAAATATTAGATTAATAGTTAATCAGTGGCCTTACTTATTATAGGTGATAGTGTCTAGCTCTGTCTATAGATCCAGGAGCTAGATATTAGTTAGTTCTAGGAGCCTATTAGATCTGGGGTTAGTATAGCAGACATGATCACCCCCCTAGGCTAGGTAATGGAGATTAAAATCTCTTAGGAGCAGGCAGCCATCTTATTAATTTATAATTTACTCTAGGAGGTTGAGGGTGTCTGTTTAGGTATTAGTATTAAGGTATAGATTATATATATTATATAGGCATAGTGTTCTAGTATTATAATATAGCTTAAGCTCCTAGCAGTCCTATAAGTAAGCTATATATTTTTATTTATTAGGGTCTATCTTATAAGAGATATAGAGATAGACCTAGGTATAGCTACTAGTTTCTACTTCCTTAGGATAGAGTAGCTAGTGGGTTGCCTTAGCAGGGTAGTAGGTGGTATCCTAGAATAGATTATCCTAGGGTTCTTATATAGTAATAATATCTGCCCTTAGGACCTCTAGGTTATATAAGAACTAAGCTATTACCACATTCTTAGAATAGTGCACATTATATTAAAGAATTTAGAATGTTCTATTCATAGGGAGCATAGTATAGGGTGTTCTATATACTTTTTTAGTAGCTACTAGTGAACTAGGGTATCCTGGTTTCTATAGAGAAGTTAACCTAGGGGTCTTTCTCTAGTTATATAGAGGTATCTAGCCCCTATTTCTACTTCTTCTTCTTCTTAGCCTAGGTGCTAGAGTTAGTATTAGTATCCTTATCCTATAGGACTAAGCTAGGTTACTAGTCACTCCCTGGGGTTTTAGGGAGTTTAGTATAACTATTCTTATCTTTATTATTAGTGGTGGTGTCATCCTAATATATATTAAGGTAGGTCCTATATATAGTAGTAGTTTATTAGTTCTATAGTAGCTTCAGGGGGTGGATGTCATCTTTATTAGTTAGGTTTAGTAGATTAATATTATTTAGGTAGTCTATGATTTAAGTAGAGTAGTGGGAGGTAGTAGAGCTGGTTTAATTAGTTAAGGCCTTCCTTAGGGATAAAGATAGGGCTTTAGAGGGTAGTACTAAGGGGGTAAATAAGATATTATTAATATTCTAGTCTAATAGTAATGTTAGGGATAATATTAAGGTAGATACTTAGCCATAGGGTGGCTGCTTATAAGATAGCTCTAATCTTACTTTCTTAGACCCCTTAGATAGTCTAGTAGCTATTTTTATTATAGTAGATCCCTTAGTGCCCTTAGGTCCCTCTATTTATATTAGAGAGCCCTCTACTGAGGCATCTATATCTATAGGGGTGGATGTTAGGGTAGAGATACTTAGTATAGTAGTAGAATCTAAGCTACTACTCTTAGAGTCTCTTTAGAAGTCTTATAGATATAGCAGAATATAGTAATATTACTAGTAGTAGTAAAATATTATTTATATCTTATCTACCTCCTTTATATACTTCTTATATCCTTTAGACTAGGCAGTATATACATCCCTATAGTTAGTATACTTTTATAACTCCTAGTTAGTAGTAGCCTGCTGTAGTAGGCAGTTATAGGTCTTATAGCTATCTATATAGAGGCTATAAATAGTTTTATTAGAATAGATATTTCCTATATAGCTATATTACTAATAGTTAAAATACTAGTAGATATAAGCAGACTAGTTATATAAGACTATAGTTAAAATAGTAGAATCCTAGATAGTTCTCTTATTAATAGCTTTATTAGTAGCCTAGGGGGTAGAGAACTTAATTACTAGGGTAGAGGATTTCTTATTAGTAGGTTAGTTTATAAGCTAGGTAATATAGATAATTTTTACTAAGTTATCCTATATAAAGTAGTTTATAGTAAGTAGCTAGTTAGCTACTTACTTAGCTTCTCTAGGGTCTATTAGATTACTAATTAATTTAACCTAGATATTATAAACCACTATACCCTATATTAGTAGATAAATAATAGCTCCCTAGTAGAATGACTTAGCCTAGCTAGGGTAGTAGTATATAATCTTAGCCTATTATATAGTCTATAGGCTAAGGCTTAAGTTACCTAACTTAAGCTAGTAAGTAACTATAAACTTAATAGATATAAGAGTAGCTATTATAACCTTCTTTAAGGCCTTTATATAGGCCTTCTTAGCCCTATTCTTTATCTCTACTATTTTTAGATAGTAGAATATGCTCATAGCTCTAGTATCTAGTAGTTTAATAATAATCTTATAGTCCTTACTTAGTTCTAAGAGGGTCACCCTAGGGCTACTTAATAAATTATAGGAGGAGACTATATAGCCTAGGGGCAGCACTCCTATAGTAGTAGCTATATATAAGTAAACCTTAGTAGATATAGAAATAGATTAAGTAGTTAGAATATACTAGATAGAGGTAGTATTCTTTTTAATATTAAGAGTAATCTTATAAAGATTAGTAACTACCTTTCTCTAGTTATTACCTAGGGGGTTTTTTAAGACCTTCTTAATAATAGTATATATATTAGTAATTAGCTTAATAAGAGGCTTTAGGATTCCTTAATTATAAATCTTTAAATAGTTTAAATAGATGCTTATATCATAATAAAGGTCTAGAATATAATTATATAGAGTTTTCTATAGCCCCTTTTCACTACTATAGGAGGCCATTAGGGGCAGCCACCCTGGCTTTAATAATAATATAGCAATTAAGACCCTATAAAATTAGGATTAATTAAAGGCGGTCGTCGTCACAAGAAATTAGGCAAATTTTAGGGTTAAAAGACATTAATTTAGGTAAGAAATTTCAAAAATTTATTCTGCGTCGAAGTTATTGTTTTCCACACGAAGAGTGCAGCAGCAATTTTGACTACAGCAGCAACTGGCGGCGCGCTGTTTCCATCCATTCAAAATATTATATCTGTGTGGCACAGATACCGATATGGTTTCTGCATTGAGGTCGCGCTTTTCTCCGCTGGCTCGCTCTTTTCATGCTACCTAAACCTCATTCCGGCTGCTCGGAAACAGGCTGCTACCGCCACCCATAACCTCGAGAGGGGATGATTATGGGAATCAAGGTCGTTATGAAGCAATATAGTACATGTGCGCGCTGGAAATTCCATAATGCTAGCCATTTTCCTTAGTAATCCTATTTAATTTTAAAGGGAAAGCAAAGAAAAGGCATTTTCTAAGTAAATCAATACAGCGTAGTAGCAGTGGGACCTTTAACTTCAGGGGTCATTACAAAATATGGTTGATTACGCCAGGGGTACAAATTAAAAGTTAACTACTTGGATCTGTTACACATATTGACAATTACGCATTTTAGACAAAGGGCACGCAGTTACCCCAGTACCTTCGCTTCCTATCTAGGGCTTACTGAGAGCGACTATGGACACCGGTTGCCACCAGCCCGTGAAGCTTGCCTTGATAACTGTCTTCTATCGATCTGGGGTCTCCGAATTATTGGCTGCTCTCCTTTTCATGTCTTCTTGAAAGCTATGACATGAGTTCCAGCCCAATCATCTGTCAGTCGAACTGCGCCATAGACTCTTTCATGCGCAACACATTTTAGTCCTGCTCCCTCTACCATCTCAATAAAGTGTCACGGATGTGTTTTTTGCTCCACGCCATAACGAGTCCTCCCACTCGAGCTTGCCACTCGAGCCGCTGCAATCCCCAGAACGGTAAGATGCGGATCAGAGACTTGATTGGGAACCTGTGTCGCTTCGTTCGGGACAGTAATCCCCGGCAAAGTCTCTCTGCACCGCCAGCTTCGCCATTATCCACGACGAACTCGGCCTGTGGGACGGTATTATTGAAGTCGTTGACGAATTCTCGCTCCCAGTGTGTTCGGGGATCGACGTTTGACAACAAAAGATCGGTGTGTTGGAGCTGCCAAGCGAGGTCGACTCATATAATTTCCACAAGATAACACATCAACGCTATAGACTATGTGTTTGCTGAACAATATCACCACAATGCGTCTGGGGTTCCGGCCATCGGTCCTGGTAAACACAACTGTCCAAGGGGTAGCGAGATTGAGCCAAGCGAACTAGGCGATTAAGAACGCTGAACTCCATCTTTAGCTTAATGCTGTAAACAACTGTCTTATAAGTCGTCTGAATGTCAAAGTTGTTGCTGTATTCTGTTGCAAGCAGAGAGGCATCCAAGAGAACCACAAGGATGTTAACGATAAGAAGGTGGACCATGGTGCCTTGAGAACGGAGGTGAACGATGCCGAGTATAGGCTTCAGCATCTTAGTTGCCTCCCACATATAGAGGCAGCTGATGATGATTTCCTGCGTGGAGAATCCAGCAAGCTGGATTCTCTCGTAGATATTGAAGGGCTCGACAAAATTCTTCACATTCGCATTGCTGCCAAGAAATAGGATGGTGACCGGAACATGTAGGATGCAGAAATTGATGATGATCATATATAGCACCCATCGAATATTTTTCGCATCACTTGTCACAAGATGAAGGCGTGAATATAGGACAACCGACTGTCCGGTCACCATAGCATACCAACCGAGTACGGTAAGAACGCACATGGCGAAATTAGGTGCCAGCGCGAAGAACCGCAAGAACACAGCAATTGTATGAACCAAGATACCCCAAGTTGCTATCAGCATGCTCCAAAAATAAAGACCACGATATCTCTTGAATGTCATGAAAATTTGAATGGTGATCTCTAGCACGTTATAGCATGAGATGGCGAAAAATGATGCAATAAGCATTGCACGTCCTCGGGAAATATTAAGAGCGCCTGTTTCCCCTGCCATAATATATGACTTCGCTTGGTTGTTTGGACTGAGTCTGACCGAAACAACAGGCGCAGCACCTTGCCAACCTTTAAAGGTTCTATTCTCTTCCTTGCATCGGGATTTATGAGAACCAGTGTGAAACAAATGTGCTGGAGATGTCAACGGAGATGTCAACAGATACTGGTGGGATGTAATATGTCATCAGAAGCAAGTTCTTAGCAGGGTAAGTTAAACTAGCCTTTATGCTAACCAAATACCAAAAAAACAGATGTTGCACCACTACGAATAAACGAAGAACAAGGTTTAACCACACCTCGCCTTCCTCTGGTACCCTCATATTCCAGCTCAGGTTTGCCCCCTACAGCGGAGACCACATGACTTTGACTTTGGGTCAGTCCACCGAGTCCCACCACCTCCCCATCTCATCCATGGAAATATCATTGACACCACTCGCTCGATTGAAGACTTCAGGCTTGGTTCTAGGATCTTAGTCATATCACTAGTACAATCCTCTAACCTCAGGAGGAATGGCCTTATCTTGTCGGGTTAGTTGATGGACAATACCTACTAGGATAGAGCGCCATGATAGCAGGCAAGACACACAGGCTGCCCTGAAGGCTTGAAGACCAGCTAAACAAAGTAAAAAAAAAGGGGGGGAAAAAGGGGGGGAAAAAGGAAAAAAAAAAAGAAAGAAAGAAATTAACCAGGGCTGTTGAAGTCCCCTATTCAGTTCAATAGCTCTTATCAGCCATTACTACGCGCATTGTAGTAATTGTAGACTACATACCGACAGGCTAATTGTGAAGAAAATTTCTGCACTGAAAAATTAAAATTAGGTGAGGAATAACAAATATTAAGTACATAATAGGGATTAAGCGTCCATGTTCCCCCCGTTGTCATGCCAGCTTCGTGACAATAGAATACAGGAAGAATGCTGAGACACTGTTCACTCATCATTATGTTCCTTCTCCTTCCAGGTATAAGAACCTGCGACGTCTTATTAAGAAATATTATTGTTATTTGCAAAATTGGCTAGCTCTGATATACTCAAAGCTTGTGGGCTACTATGGTTGGCTACCGAATCCGGTCATGCGAAAGGTCGACATGACCAGATCTAACCCTCCTGCTCAAGATGCCCAAAGCGCTCACGGAGGTGTGCCTGTTCTTATCTATCGCCGCAAAAGCGAAGAAACCTTTATCGAATCCTTAAGCGTTCATAGTTCCAAGCTATCTATCAAGCGTCTAGACTTGTGCGCGGAAGGGTGGCAATTGCTCTCTTGTACCCAAGTTTGAGAGTGATCACAGCAAGCAATGTATTCTTGTCCACAAACCCATATGGAATTCCTGGTACCGTTTTATAGCGTCAACATTGGAAAGCTAGGCACTAGTTTATGGATAGCAACCCCCATAAACCAAGTGCAATAATGTCACATCCCGCATGGGTCTTGAGTCCAGCCTGCGGCATGTAGACAACCGTGAGAAATCACTGTCTCCACCATAATTCTACTCGGGGTGCCCCTTACCGCGCCATCGCCACAAACCATCCCCAGCCCAGTCGAGGGTAACCGGTCAAGGAATATCTATCTATTCTGCCTTGTGTTACTTTTTAAAGCCTCTCAGACATGCATACCTTCTTGTTTTGGGCTAAGAAAGCATTCACAAACACATCATTCCGACAGGTAATTGGCTTGTTCATGGCGTATGCAAGGAGGCAACCCCCTCTCTGTCGGGATAAATAACACTATTCGTGACTTTTAGGTTAGCTGTAGAATTAAGTCCATCGCAGCCAAGTTCGAGTTTTAACGTTTAACAACAGCTACCTAGCATCCGTTTCCATCCCCTCGCCTTCGTGATACCCAGCAAAAATGACCGTCAACTCGAAGGTGGTGGTCGGTGCTACGGGTAATAGCTCACGTTTTCTATGCCATCCCATCCTCCACTCAAGATAGGAAGGTTGTCGTCTTTCTAACCTATTCGGCCACAGGGAAGCAGGGAGGTTCTGTCGCTCGTTCTCTTCTTCAGAATAAATACTTTCACGTACGCTGCATTACTCGATCCCCCACATCCGCCAAGGCCAAGCAGCTTGCCAGCCTGGGGGCCGAGATGTGTCAGGCAGATGGCTTCAGCGAGACTGACCTGCTTCGCGCTTTCAATGGGAGCTGGGGAGCCTTCGTCAATACCAACTCCGAGAACCCCGTTTGTTCATCCTCGTCCCACATCCACCTCCCCTGTACGCTGCCTTGCTATTGAGGCTGATTTCCGATAGGAACTTGCTAGTAACGGACGCACAGACGAAGAGCTAGGCAAGAATATCGTCCGGTGCGCTGCGCTTGCCGGAGTCCAGCACCTGGTGTACACTCCAACCCGCAACTGAATGGGTTAACCATACCTAATCCGCATGGATATGGATAACCCATTAGGAGCACTGGTGACGTGATTCAGTGCCTCTTAGAACTAATAAGCTTATCTAACTATATCTAGGCCAAGATAGGGATATATTTATAGATATAGATAGAGAATAGGCATGTCTATCTATATATAAAATAAAATATTATATTTAAGTAGCTTTTTGGTTTTAGATGATGGTGATTAGGATGGTAGTGGTACAATATATATCTCCGCACCACATTCATACTAACATTAGGCATCACCGCTACTCTACCCCAAGGCTATTTTCCTTATATAGTAGGTAATATATAATATTTATATAATGATTTGAACCAGAACGGACTTTGCCACACCCAGGGTCGGCAGATACCCACAACGCTATGCATGATTCGCGTTGTTGCCAATCTATGAAGAGCGGATGGGTCACAAACCATTGACACGTTCCCTGTGCTCGATTCGGATTTCGATCTTTACGCTCTCGGAATGGACAGTACGGAGCTTTCTCAATAGAGCAATTCAAGTATCTTTTCATTCCGTATGTTGACCATTCGACCTGCTCGTCATGTCATATAACAAAATCTGATCTATTTTGCTCTATGAGTGTCAAGATGCATATGCGGTAGCACAATACCATACCTGGAGTCCACAGATCTAAGACTGCTCTTGCAGCAGCCGCAGCTGTTCTAGCGGCGTAAGGCTACCACCGCTTGCTCTTGTGACCGTCCGCATAGTAGGATGCTCCTTTAATGACCAAGACACTCGAAAATGTCTCCCAGACACCAGCGACTTCCATTTCAAAAGCAATGACTTGATCCCGACCAACGATACTGGCGCGGTCTTCTCCTGATCTCATCACTGTATTGCCAGACCCGATCAGGCCAAAATGAATGACAGGTTTGGATGAGGAGGCACGATGAACTACTTCTTGCTCCTTGCACTGCAGCTGATCACAGGTCATCTCAAGTGCCAACTCACATATTCCAGCGTCGTCTTCCCCGGTTCTACATATCCCACAGGTGGAGTATTTGCCGTGTTTATGTTGATATGAAGAGTTAAACAGCTTGTCCCCCGCTGGCCCTGGGTATTCTGTCTCATCACCCAGTTTTTGCCTGATGGTCTCCGCATATTCCCATATTTTCTGCTCAAGGCATGATCGATGTGCAGAGTTTGCAACGTGGCTAGGGTTCCGCGAATCTGAGCACGCGGTAGTGGAAGATTAATGTACACACTGTCCTTACGCAGAATTCTATTACCGAGAAGTCGTCTACGCATGTCGTATTGGATGAGGCCTTTGCTGATGATCACGTCGCCTAGATTAATATCTTGCCCGTTCCTTCCCTGAAGTACGGCACCACAGATACCGACCACAATTACGAGCTCGATATTTGGAAAGCTGGAACGCACACCAGCCGCCGTTGTTGCGGCGGCAACCTTGCCCACACTGGGCATGTGTGCTAGAACCACGTTGTAGCGCCCAAGGACACCCATGGAATATGAATTTCCATCACCTAGCATCTTCCCATGTTTGGCTACACCGAAACTTTCGTCGAACAAGGCGGCAACGGCCGCTGCTTCCAGTCGAGGGCGCATATGATGGCAACTGTGAAATTGTGCGCAATCAGTCAATCAATCAATCAATCAAGATTCTATTAACCTGATGTAGCCTATCTATTAAAGTGATTAGCTATGCAGGCACTTCGCCAATGAAGCAGGAATCTAGTATCTGAATGCCTGAAGCCCATAATTAACCCATAAATGCAGAAGAGATATAGGAAATTAGTGTATAGCCATATTAAAAGTAGATTATATAACTAAAGTAGCCTGCTATCTAGCTATATATCTCCTCTATACTACCTTAGTGTGTTAAACACCTATCCTACCTTATTCTATATAGTTATTCTAAATATAGTGTGATTCTATGCCTAGGAAGACCCTTCCTAGGTAGCTATTTAGTCTATTTAACTATTATCTTCTATATCTATTCCAGAGTCTTATAGGAGGCTTCTATATTCCTAGTCCTGCTCTATTAATTCTACTAATTCTATTATCTTAGTATAGTAGAACTGGCTGAGTAGGCCTATTTAATATATAAATTTAGTAATGTAGTAGATTACCTATAGATTAGATATAAATATATTATAATCTAATAGTTTCCCCCAGAGTCCCTCTATATTATATAGCTTAGCTATTATCTTCCTATAGGTATCTATATATAGTGAGCACTGTAGGAGTATATACTTAGGGGTCTAAGATCCCTCTTTATAGCTATACTAGTCTAAGTTATAGGCCTTAATCTTAAAGAGGAAGTATCACAGACTAATCTATATAGTCTATATCTAAATAATAATTAATATATATAGCTTTAGTAGGCCCTTATAGAGTCCTAGATTCTTCTTATAAGGGGCCTTAATTAGCTATTATATTAGCTTAGCCCCTTTCTCTATCTCCTATTATTTCTTCTAGTATTACTAGATTTATTAGTAGATAGCTTACTTAGCTACTATAGTAAGCTAGATAATTAGTTTTTCTAGCTACTCTACTAAACTTAATTTAATCTTACTACCTTATATAGTAGCCTTCTTTACTACCTTATCTATAGCCTTATTCCCTGCCACACCTATATGGGTAGGGATCTAGTATATCTTTATATTATCTAGAGGTAGTCTATATACCCCTAGGGCCCTTACTTCCTTATATATATTATCTAAAATATATTAGCTAGAGGGGTAGTGTGGGTTCTACACTACCTAGATAGTAGCCTAGCTATTAGTAAAGATAATAAGTAAGTATAGGCTTAATGCTCTAGTAGTAGTAGTATATAGTACTATATAGATTCTATCTAGTTTAGTAGTATAGATAGTTAAATCTATCTCTGTGCCTAGATGGTTCTAGTAGATCTATTAGTTATAGAGGTAGATAGCTAAGGTACCTATATAGCCCTGGTAGCTACTACTATTAGTATAGATAACTAAGTACTAGTTATTAACTTCTTTATATATCTTATTATGGGTTATTAGTGTAGCTTTATAGTCTATAATTATATAATAGAGGGGTGGCTTCTATGGGGGGAGTATATATACTTTCTATATTTCTTATTCTTCTAGGTATCTTAGGGTAGGGCCTAATAGGCTACCTCTCTTCCTAAGTACCTCTAGTAGAGTAAGGCTACTCTACTATATCTCTCTAATTAGTTATAACTTCCCTATAAGTCCTTATAGGCATATAAAATATAGCCCTATTTAGATTTAAATAGTAGTTTCCTTAATAATTTATTACATCTACAGGTAGATTAGTAATAGATATAATTCTATATTAAGTATAGCTATAGTAGTTCCCTAGAAGATACTACTAATTAGTATAGTAGCATGCTTCTAGATCTTAGTAAATTTATTAATAATCTTAGTCTATTCCCCTACTGGAATCAGCCTGCTAGTAGGGCTAAACTATACTATAACTCTGTATAGTAGCTGCAGGATGACTATACTATAATAGATTATATATATAGTCTTTAGTAAAGCATCCTAGGTTAATCTAGTAATACTTTATAGTGCCTCCAGGCTGCTATTTATATAGTTAATCACCTTAGTATAGTGGGTGTTAAAGGAAAGGGTTTTATTAAGCTAGATACTAAGGTATCTAGCTAATTTAGTAGGTTAAATAGTGGTTTCTCTATAGTAGATAGATATTTAATTATAGCCTTTATATTCACCTAGTTCCTAGATATTAATAGGGCCTGTCAGGGTTAACTTATAGGGTTATTCTAGTTCTTTTAGATTAGTAAAGTAGATTAGTTTAAACTTATCAGGGGTGAACTTAGTAGTATACTTACTAGCCTAGTAGTCTACCTTCTCTA
Source organism: Aspergillus viridinutans (assembly GCF_018404265.1). Classification (NCBI taxonomy): domain Eukaryota; kingdom Fungi; phylum Ascomycota; class Eurotiomycetes; order Eurotiales; family Aspergillaceae; genus Aspergillus; species Aspergillus viridinutans. The sequence goes on along the minus strand of NW_025091223.1, from coordinate 2,185,452 downwards.
GGCACTTCTCTAGGACTATAATATTCTAGGCATAGGTCTGACTAATAGTAAGTATATAGAAGTTATCTATCTAGCTAATAGATATAGTTTTTATATTACTAAGCTAGTGGACTAGTATTTAGATTAGTAGGGTATTAAAAATTAAGAAAAGGATGGGTAAGAGGGGGCTGCCTTATAGAATCCCTATTATAGTTATAAATAGGTTATTAAGGAACCCAGGCAGCTATAGGTAGGTATAGTAATTTAATAAGAAGGATTATAGCTAGTTAGTAGCCTAGCCTAGCTATATAGTTTAGAGATTATATAGTAGGTATTAGAGGGAGATATTATTAAATATACTAGAGATATCTAATAGTAGTATATTAACCTTCTATCTAGACCCCTAAGTATGATAGATTATATTAATAATTAGTTAGATAATATAATTAATAGAGATGCCTTTCTAGCTACCTAAGTAATCTTTTAGAAGTAAGCTATATTCCTCTAGCACCTAGGAGATATAAAGTATAATAATTAACTCTAGAATCTTGCCTAGGATATTAAGTAGGGTAATAGGGTGGTAGGACTTTAGAAGGTAGAAATCTTAGGGGGCTGCCTTATAAAGAATAACTATAGTAAATACCTAGAAGTATTAGGGATTATAACTAATATAGATATAGATATTAAATAGGGTCTTAATTACCTAAATAAAAGTTAGGATAGCTGTTAGGGCATGCTAGACCTTATTTAGGATAGTATCTAGTCCTAGCACCTTCTTAGGAGGCGTATGCCTAATGGCTTTAGTAATTTCCTAGTTATTAATTTTAGGGAAGATAATATTCTATAATTAGTTATATATTCTGCCCTCTATATCTAAGAGGTCTGTAGCTAGCAGTACTAGGAAGAAGGTCTTATAGAGTAGGTTAGCTTTCTGCTTAGCTATCTCTATAATATAATCTCTATAGTAGAGGGTAGAGATAATGCCTATCTAGCTATCTCCCTAGTAGTTCTAGGCCTACTTAGTAATATGCCACATGCCCTAGGGGCCTTAATTAACTATCTATTATATATATTTATAATAGCTATACTATAGGGATTAGGAGATGACCTTCCCTTTCTAGTTACAGGTCTTGGTGTATATAGTCTAGTTATTATTAGTATATATACTAGTATAGATTTATTAGTAGAGATATACCAGCTTAACTATCTTAGTATATTTAGATATCTAGTTAGGGTTAGCCTACTTAGAGGGATGGGCCCATAGTGTAGACTAGATAATAGCTTACTAGATAACTTTAATAAGGTAGTTAGTAGTATTATTAATCTAATAGGGGGTTTTGAGATTCCTAGTCCATCTATATAGATTAAGATTAAAGGATATAAATATATAGAGCTTCTGTGCATCTATAGCCTTCTAGTTATAGTATTTAGGGGCCTGCGGCAGGGGCATTATGATATTAAGAAGTAGGTAAATTAGCAGGTAGTTAGAATTAGTATAGATATTAGGGGCCACCTTACAGGCCATAAGGTGGGCTATTAGATCTATAGATCTAAATATTAGATTAATAGTTAATTAGTAGCCCTGCTTATTATAGGTGGTAGTGCCTAGTTCTGTCTATAGATCCAGGAGCTAGGTATTAGCTAGTTCTAATAGTTTATTAGACCTAGGGTTAGTATAGCAGATGTGGTTACTGCCCTAGGCTGGGTAGTAGAGGTTAAAATCTCCTAGAAGTAGATAGCTACTATCCTGCTAGTCTAGAACCTACTCTAGGAGGTTAAGGGTGTTAGTTTAGGTGTTAGTATCTAGGTATAGATTATAGATATTATATAGGTGGAGTATTCTAGTATTATAGTATAGCTTAAGCTTCTAGTAGTTCTATAAGTAGGCTATATGCTTCTATTTAGTAGGGTCTATCTAGTAAGAGATATAGAGGTAGACCTAGATATAGCTACTAGTTTCTATTATCTTAAGGTAGAGTAGCTAGTAAGTTACTTAAGTAGGATAGTAGGTAGTATCTTAGTATAGGTTATCCTATAGTTCCTAGATAGTAATAATATCTGCTTTTAGGACCTCTAGGTTATATAAAAACTAAGCTATTATTATATTCTTAGAGTGGTGCACATTATATTATAGTATTTAGAATATACTATTTATAGGAGGCATGGTGTAAGGTATTCTATATACTCTTTTAATAGCTACTAGTAAATTAGGGTATTCTAGCTTCTATAGAGAAGTTAACCTAAGAATCCTTCTCTAGTTATATAGCCTTCTAGCCCTTTTCTAGTTATATAGGGATATCTACCCCCTACTTCTGCTTCTTCTTCTTAGCACAGGTGCTTAGGTTGGTATTAGTATCCTTATCTTATAGGATTAAGCTAGGTTGCTAGTTACTCTCTAGGGTATTAGGGAGCTTAGTATAGCTATTCTTATTATTAGCTATAGTATTATTAATAGTAGTATTATCTTAATATATATTAAGGTGGGTCCTGTATATAGCAGTAGTTTATTAGTTCTATAGTAGCTTTAGGGGGTAGGCATTATCTTTATTAGTTAGGTCTAGTAGATTAATATTATTTAAGTAGTCTATAATTTAAGCAGAGTAGTAGGAGATAGTGGAGCTAGTTTAATTAATAGAACTAGTTTAATTAGTTAAGGCCTTCTTTTTTATAGAGATGGATAAGGCCTTAGGGTATAGTGCTAATAAGGTAAATAAGATATTATTAATATTCTAGTCTAATAGTGATGTTAGGGATAATATTATAGTAGGCACCTGCCTATAGGGTAGCTACTTATAGGATAGCTCTAATCTCACTTTCTTAGACCCCTTAGATAGTCTAGTAACTATTTTTATTATAGTAGATCTCTTAGTATCCTTAGGTCCCTTTATTTATATTAGGGAGCCCTCTACTAAGGTATCTATATCTATAGGGGTGAATATTAGGGTAGAGGTGCTTAGTATAGTAGTAGAATCTAAGTTACTACTCTTAGAGTCCCTTTAGAAGTCTTATAAATATAGTAGAATATAGTAATATTACTAGTAGTAGCAGGATGCTATCTATATCTTATCTATCTCCTCTATATACTTCTTACACCCTTTAGACTAGGTAGTATATATATCCCTATAGTTAGTATACTTTTATAGCTCCTAGCTGGTGGTAGCCTACTATAGTAGGTAGTTATAAGTCTTATAGCTATCTATATAAAGGCTATAAATAGTTTTATTAGAATAGATATTTCCTATATAGCTATATTACTAATAGTTAAAATACTAGTAGATATAAGTAGACTAGTTATATAAGACTATAGTTAAAATAATAGAATCCTAGATAGTTCCCTTATTAATAGCTTTATTAGTAGCCTGGGGGGTAGAGAACTTAATTACTAAGATAAAAGATTTCTTATTAATAGATTAGTTTATAAGCTAGGTAATATAGATAATTTTTACTAAATTATCCTATATAAAGTAGTTTATAATAAGTAGCTAGTTAGCTACTTATTTAGCTTTCCTAGAGTCTATTAAATTATTAATTAATTTAACCTAGATATTATAAACTACTATACCCTATATTAGCAGGTAAATAATAGCTCTTTAGTAGAATAACTTAGCCTAGCTAGGGTAGTAGTATATAATCTTAGCCTACTAGGTAGTCTATAGACTAAGGCTTAAGTTACCTAACTTAAGCTAGTAGGTAGCTATAAACTTAATAAATATAAGGATAGCTACTATAGTCTTCTTTAAGGCCTTTATATAAGCCTTCTTAGCCCTATTCTTTATCTCTATAGCTTTTAAATACTAGAATATACTTACTACTCCTATATCTAGTAGTTTAATAATAATCTTATAGTCCTTACTTAGTTCTAAGGGGGTGGCCCTAGGGCTACTTAATAAACTATAGAAGAAGACTATATAGCCTAGGGGTAGTGCTTCTATAATAATAGCTATATATAAGTAAACCTTAGTAGATATAGGGATAGATTAAGTAATTAAGATATACTAGGTAGAGGTGGTATTCTTCTTAATATTAAGAGTAATCTTATAAAGATTAGTAACTATCTTTCTCTAATTATTACCTAGGGGGTTTTTAAGGATCTTCTTAATAATAATATATATATTAGTAATTAACTTAATAAGAGGCTTTAGGATTCCTTAATTATAAATCTTTAGATAGTTTAAATAGATACTTATATTATGATGAAGGTCTAGAATATAATTATATAGAGTTTTCTATAGCCCCTTTTTACTACTATAGAAAGCTATTAGGGGCGGCCACCCAGGCTTTAATAATAATATAATAATTAAGACCCTATAAAATTAGGATTAATCAAAAGCAGTCATCGTCATGAGAAATTAGGTAAATTTCCAGGTTAAAAAACATTGATTTAGGTAAGAAATTTCAAAAATTTGTTCTGTATTGAAGTTATTATTTTTTTTTTTCTGTGCGCAATCGGCAGGGGAGATGGGCGATTGAAACATTTCTGTCCTTTGATATCATACCCTTGCTGGATCAGACAAGGTCATCGCTCTCTTCCATTTTAATTTCATCTATCTCGCTGGTTGACTTTCTTGTGTCCCATAAATTCCAGGGAGGAAAGAACTGTCTTGCCAGTTGCCATCCAGCGGAAGGTAGCTGAGCAGGTTGAGACAGCCTCAGCCTTGCGTGTAGGATACCGTAGTTTCTTCCAGGATTCAACGCAATGAAGGCTGTGCTGGATCTTGATTGGCTTACTATTTTAGTCGACCTCTTCAGCCTGAGAGTGCTGAACCCCGCTCGCCAGCGACAGTAAGCGCCGCAAGCTATTGGGAGAAACCCCTCCAACATAAAAGACGGAAAAGAAATGTCACCCAGGTCTAGGAGCTGATATTTATAAAGCTTAAGTAAAATCTCAGTAAGACCGGGTGGGTCTAAGCTTTCTAAGAATCAGAACCAAAACTGCAGAGTACACAAGCGAAGTTTTTGATACAACTGAACAAGGAACTTCCAGGAACACAGTCCCAAGTCGTAAAGCCGAAATGAATGAGGATTCTTGCAACAGCCGCCCAGTATGTGCGTCCTTCTTTCAGAATCGAACGTGCTAACCCCCTGATAGCCTGTGCCACCGGAGATTGTCGACTGGCTCTCCCATGTGCTCTCGTCTGTTGACAATATACGCTATGCTCCGTCAATGAGGCATCAGGCACCCCCAATTGTCACTCTGGATGAGATCCGAAACGCAAAAGACCTATGTCCTCGCAGCATGGGCGGCTGCAAAATCCTACTAATCAACGCCTCAACTATATTGAAGGTCGGACCTATGGTTCGGATGGGAGAAGCTGAAGCTCTCTGCCTCGTCAGGAGAAGGACGTCAGTACCTGTTCCTATAGTACTCAACGCCTATGCTATCGATGAGGTTGGGTTTCTTGTGATGGAAAGAATTCCAGGTATTCCGCTTGTACGATGCTGGAAGGGCTTAACAGGAGATGCGAAAAGATCGATTGTCCGACAGCTTCAAGGGTTCATACAGGAGTGGCGCCAGATTGACGGTCCACTGTTCGGATCTGTTGATGGTGGTCCATGCGAAGATGTCTTCTTTAAGCATTCGTGGGATGCAAAGTTTCGTCAATATGGGCCATTTTCGACAAGAAAGGAATTCAACCAAGGGGTAGTAGAGGCACTTTGCAACGCCAGACCGTACGGAAAGCTCACCAGGAGGGACGAGCCTCTGGCAGCGAGAATTCTTGCATCTGATAGCCAGGATGAGAGGAAGGTGCTCACACATGGTGATTTGCACCAAAGTAATATTATGATAAAGGATAATGTCATCACCGGGGTCATTGACTGGGGTGCAGCCGGCTATAGTATATCAGCAAGAGAATACTTTGGCTTGCGATGGCAAGCATTGGATTTGGATTGGAGAGATCTTATATCTACTATACTCGATGTCGACGAGTATGATTTTTGGGCTGAGGTGAATCAATCCATGGTGGATTATACTGGAATTTAACTTGACATCACCAACACCATCTTGGACGCTGGATTGCTATCATTTCTTTTCATACACCTTCCCTACTATGATATCCTCTATACGAGTATTGTGGCTTCGTTCGTGCCGGCTTCCATTGGCGACGGCCCATTGACAGGTTGATATCGGAGATGGAACCATCATTTGCACTTAACAGAACAGTCGTTGAGATCCTTTCCCGTGTTTGCAGCAAGCTACAGGTGTCATTGTAATGCCAAATATTAGGAGACGGCAATGACGAAATGACAAAATGACGCATTTTGACGTCAGTTGTCCTGCTTTTCAAGATCATCCATAGCATTAACATGTGTATTTTGAAGTATATTCATCTGGAGGCGTTGATCCTCAGGCTGCAATACATTTGAATACATAGCAATATCTATGCGACAGTGACCGTCATGTCGCACCTCACCTACAAGCCCAAATCAGCGGTTGTTCGGGATCTAGTCGACTTCATCTATCGGTCCAACTCACGAGTTGCTGAATTTACCACGGCTGTAGAGAGTGCACGCAAGCCGGACAATGGCGGTCGAAATGAGATGGACCAGGAAAGTATCTACACGCTGGAAGACTACATCAAGTTCATGGATAACTTTGTTCGCTGGGCTCCCAAAGTCTCTAGTACTGGAGATGAAGTTCTCAATAAGATCCTAGTCTTCTACTGGGTGCTGGATCAGCCTGTGCTGAAGCAATATCAGACTGCAATCACGCCAGAGACGGCTGATACTGATCTCAAATGGCTGTCATATTGGCTCGTCACGTTCGCCCGCGAGCAGGGCAAGTGGTTAGATACTGAAGAATCGGCGGGCTCTGTTTACTCCTTCTATCGGAACGCAAAGTATAACAAAGACGCGGATCAGTGGGAAGAGCCGGAGGATGGCTGGAAGTCTTTCAATCACTGGTTTGGGCGTCAGTGGAAGGACATTAACGTGTCTCGTCCGGTGGATCATCCGAATGATGATAATGTCATTGTGCATGTTGCTGATTCCATGTTTGATGGCCACTGGGACATCAACAACGGCACAATCCGCCTGAAAACCAGTGTCAATATGAAAGGGGTGGATTGGCCAGTCGGAACTCTTCTCCGAGACTCAGGAATCGAGTACAAGAATGGAAGTTTTATGCATGCCTTTCTCGCACCCGCAGACTACCATCGCCAGCACGCACCAGTGAGCGGAGAGGTAATCGAGGCGAGGAACATCCATGATCAGGTCTATCTTCAGGTAGGGAAGAAGGCAGATGGTGGCATCGGACGATCCCGAGGTCTGGTCCGGGACTCGGACGACCTAGAGCACCGTCGGGTGCAGAACCAGGGTCAGTTCTATGGCATCGAAGCCCCAGATGAGGCTGGATATCAGTGGTGTCAGGCCCGCGGCGTCATTGCCATCCAGACCCAGAACTATGGTAAAGTCGCGGTCCTCTCGATTGGAATGGCGCAGGTCTCGTCAGTCAAGTTGACGGTCAAAGTTGGTGATCAGGTGAAGAAAGGTGACAATATCGCCTATTTTCAGTTTGGTGGCTCTGATGTGTGCATTGTGTTCGAGAAACGTGTCAAGTGGCGCGCTGATCTCCAGCCTGGCCAAACCAAGCTGAAGGTACGAGAAAGGCTCGCTAGCTTTCACTGATCGAGGGTAGCTATTCCACGTTTTGATACTTCTTTCCTACGCATGGCCCTTCAGTGGCCTAACCCTTCATTTAGAATCTGATCTATGTTCCCTCGAAGCCTCTAGTTGGGAACTCGCGTAGTGTTTGCGGGCACAGAAAAGACCGGCAACGATTGCTAGCATCAGACTACAAGAAGGGATCGAAAGAGGGAAGTACCAGCTCACTCACGCTAATGAGGAACGTGCTGTAGAACCAATGGTATAGTGGAGTTGCATTGGATTGATATCATTTAGGGCTCTCCTATCGAAAGATACTCGCGAGGTTGATGTCTTTCCTAACCTACCTGATTCCTTGTTTTGAACCACGACGCCATACAGCTTTAGCCTGCGACGATCTACCGTTCGGATGTTCCCCGGCCAGTGTCCACAGTGGGCCAACCGAGGTACTCTCGGTGTCTCCGAGTCTGGGTTCGTGATTAACGCCTCGTGTACCGAGCTAATCTAGTATGACCAACATGTCTCTACGTTGGCAGCCAATGACGAAGCCTAAGGAAATAATAAAACGATAGGTAGCTTCCCGCGCTCGAGTCAATTCAGTTTTACTCCACCATCTCATATCCCTCATCATGCCGCCATTTTGCAAGATTGCCGTCATCCAGCTCTATGTCAAGGTAGGCTTATATTCCTTGCATCTTCCTAAACCAACTTCATCAATGATAAAATAGAGAAAGAAAAAAAAGTCTCCACATTCATGTCAACTCTCAGATGGAGTACTTGTTTCTAATACACTCTTCTAGCCCCTCAAACCGGCCGACAACTTCGCCCGGGCTGTGAAATTTATCCGCGAGGCTGCTGCGCAGGCATGTCATTTGGCCGTACTGCCTGAATTCCACCTGACCAACTGGATCCCCACTGATCCTCGTTTTGCTTCCCTGTGCGATGACTGGGAGACCTATCTGCATCGTTATCAGGCCCTCGCCAAAGAGTGTAACATATGCATCGTACCTGGATCGATAGTCCGACCCGTATCTGCCTCCCCTCCAGCTGCAGCAGGGACACCTGTCTCCGACAAGGCAGAACCAAGCCTCGAAAATGTAACCTTTTTCATCTCCAACTCCGGCGAGATTCTGGGCTCCTACGTGAAAAAGAATCTCTGGGGGCCCACCGAGCGAGCATACCTTCGGTCATCCGGGGATAGTCCACACCAAGTCATTTCGACACCGTTAGGTCCTGTGGGCTTGCTGGTGTGCTGGGACCTGGCCTTTCCCGAAGCCTGGAGAGAACTGGTGTCCCAGGGAGCGAAGATCATCATTGTGCCGACCCTGTGGACTCGCAGCGGCGCATCTGAGGCAGGCCATCGCCAGAATCCTTCTGCACCCTCCTTGTTCCTTGACAGCATTTTGACTGCACGAACGTTTGAGAATACCTGCGCTGTCGTCTTTGCCAACGCAGGCGGGCCTCCAGGGAGAAACTACTGCGGACTCTCACAGATCAACATTCCGTACGCGGGACCCTTGGTTCGTTTAGGTACGTCCGCTGAAGGAATGGGCGTGGCCACAGTCGATATGGCGGTTTTGGAGGATGCGGAAGAAAACTACGCGATCCGCTCCGATCTCACCGACCCTTCCTGGCATTACAGTCATACTCGCCGGGTTCCGGTAGAATTGGCCAAAGGGAGGCTATAGATGGTCAGAATGGCGATAGCACTAACCGGGAGCGCGATCCATAATACGGAGAGAAGATTCGGAAAAGGTTCCCGGGAAGATTCCGGAGAAGATTCCGGGAGAAGATGTTGGCCATTAGCGACGAGAAAGGTTTGTTGCCGGGGATGCCGTTCATCTGGCGAGGATTGATCCTCGAATGCTCCACACTACTTCTGTGTATAGCCTTGATGTTGTGGATAGTTAAGTAGTGCACTGTCCGGAATGGAGATATCGAAAGTTTATGGAGTCGTGCTGGGTATGCCTGACTCGATATTATATATATATATACATATACATATCTACCCGTGTGTGTTGGTGAGGTTTCCCCTTCAGAAGCATACACCTATGTCTTTTGTACTATCTGCCACGGTCTTGAGTACGACGTCCACGACAGGCCAGGTCAGTCGACGCCGGCGGACATAGCTGCTCACAATGATCATGACCTCTGATTCAATGAACATGATTTGGACGTGCGGGGCGATAAGCGATGCAGGTTGGTGTATGTAGTGATGTGCTTGGCAGAGGCGCCCCCAGACACAAAGAATGATAGGATGACAGGTAGGGGCTGTTGGGATTGAGACCCAGGTGCGTGTGGCTACGCGATTGAAATGTGGGATTAGAGACCTGCTCACGTTCAACCTCGGTGTTTCGGTTGTATTGGGCCTATGGGCCTTAGAAAGGGCAGTATTGACATGGATGCTTAAGATGCTGGGCGATGACAAATCAGACGTTCTTTTGTTCTTTGTTTTCCTTTTCTGTGATGTCTTGTGTAGGTAAGGATGGAATGAAAATGAATGGCATCTCTTCCGCAATTATATGTCATTCCCTTCATCTTTCTGACCTGGATAACGTAATTCCCAGGTGAGCTGGGCAGCCGGCCACCCGCGTCAGCCAGCCACCCCTCATCTGATTTCGACGCGTTCGAACGTTTGAAGCCATCCAAATCAACCAAAACAATATATTTTTATTAGATCTAGCTAGTATGGTGTGTAGGGCATCTAGTTCTAGTATGCCCTATAATAAAGTAATTAGAACACCTTAGTGGCGCGCGTTTTAGGGGTTCTGAATATAAAGGCATAGAATTAATAGATAGCCCCCCCCTAATCTTATTATTCTGCTTATTTCTTGCCTGGATAAGATCCCTAGCTTCCTGGATATAGAGTCCTTTATTAGGAGTCATCTAGCACCTAGATCTCTTTAATTTCTGCTTCTCCTTCTCATTAGCTGTATATAAATCATGATTTTCCTTTACTAGTAGAGCTACGCTATGCATAGCTATCTTATAACCCTTAATAAGCTACTAGATAGCTAGTTTTAAAGGTATTAAAGGGCTTTAAGATTATTATTTTAGGAGCTTCTTAACTAAGGATGCTTACTTTTATAATTACTAAAGTATATGATGACATGGTTAGCAGGGCGCTGAAATTAGCCCTTATTAAACTATCTGTCTGCTGCTTTCTACTATCTACCCTATGCTGAAGTCCTACTACCCCTTGCAGCCTAGCATATCTATTTTAGGGATTATGCCTGTATTCTTACTGCTTTTATATCTATTACCTACTATCTCATACCTCCTATATAATCTATATAACCCTATCTACCCTCCCTTAAAAGATAATATACTTTCTCTTCCTCTTTTCCTACTATCTGCCTTACCCCTAGTATACTGCCCCCTTCTTAGGATACTATATTATCTAAATATTACCTCTTTCTAGTATAGTGCTATCTACTTCTCCTCTTTTCTTATCCTATTTAATATTAGAGTTACTAATAGCTTAACCTATTAGTAATTATTACTCTATTAGTTTCTTAGCTATCTATATCTCCCTTATCTATATACACCCTATTATATATGCCCACAGTTAGGCTACCTAGACCTATAAGACTATGGTGAATTATACCTTATATTATATAGCTAGTAAATATAGATACTTTATTTTTCCTACTTAATCTCTTCCTAATTATAGTATATAGCACTATTTCTGTGTCTTCTCTATCTATAGAAATATAAGGTACTAAATAAGGTAGTAGGAATCTTCTATATAGCTAGAATAATCCTTCTCTTTAACCCCTCACTATAGGTCTGTAGGTGTAGCTAACTAGTATTATATCCTATACTATTTATAGCTAATCCTTAATCTACTATCCTCTATACCTACTGAGTATACACTCTTACCTTAACTACTAGCTAATAGTAAAATTACTATATATATCTTTAGCATGCTTTATATCTCTAAGAAGTCTGGAATGCAAGGCTTAGGGGTAGTAGGGTAATATAGTTAGTAGAGAATACCCCCTTCTAATTTCTAGGCAGAGCTTATAACTAAAGGTTAATATATTAGCTGCTTTAGGAGTAGCTAAAAATAGGATAAATTCTATTTTAGTAGCTCTTTTACCCTTGATGTATATGGTGGGAGTGATAAGATAATTTACTAATGAGTAAAAGTATAAGAAAGGGATAATTAAACCCCTAAGAATAGTAGTTTAGGAGCTTACTTTCCTTTAATACTAGTATATTTTCTTTTACTCCAGCCTTATTCCTATCTTATGCCTAATACTTATATAGTTATATTCCACTAGCATATCCCAGTCCCCCCTTAACCTAATATATTATATATATTTTATGCTAATAACTTTAAGATATAGACTCCCTCTTTCTATATAAGATCCTCCTCTAAGTACTTATACCTATACCCTCCTTCTAATAAGTCCCCTATTATTAAATTTTATCAGTCACCCCTCCCTTAAGCATTACCATTACCTAAGTATTAGCTCCTGGTATGGCCCCTAGCTAAAATTTATATTTATGTAAGTACTATAGTGCTATCTAATATCTTCTAGGCCCCCTAGTCTCTATCCTAGAAGTTATCTAGGCTGTACTCTACTATAATGACTGCTATAATACCTGCTATATCATCTAATATGCAGCATGCAGAGTAGCTTAAATAGTCTCTAAGAAATAGATCTAGTCTATTATTAAATTAGGATTTAGCTACATCACGCAAAGTTCACAATGCTATTAATATATTAATTAATGTGCCCTTTTTTCTAGAGGATGCCCTAAGATATATTGGGATATTCGTAGTTATTAAGGACATGGAGTCTTTGAAGAGTGCAAGGGTAGGGGGTAGGCTAGCAGCCGCCCTATACATACCCTATTAACTTTAAGGGATTCTAGTCTTCTTTTATATTTTAACCTAGGCTAAGAATAAATATAAGATCTAACTAGCTATATAAATAGTAATAATAGTTACTAGATATTATTATATATCTGATAGACTTCCCTAAAGTTATATATATACTAGTTAATATTACATCCTCCCCTGCTTGGATCAAACTTCATCCATAGAGTTCTTAGTTAGCTATTATTATGGAAAATTTATTAGCACCTAATAAAACATCTATATAGATATAACCATTACTAAGAGATATTAATTCTAGATATAGCATTAGATATCATTATTTCTTTATTAATAATCTATAAAATTAACTAAATCATTCTTTATACTATTATTTTAAAATTATTATAGTAATAGCTAAGCACATTCTTTATTTAATATATAAGAGTTATAATTAGATTACCTTAGTGATATTAATAAGTAAGTTACCTAGTAATTAATAATCTTTAAGTAGTATATAAAGAATTATAGTAAATATTATTATTTATGTATATAGGTAAATAATTAAATTAATAAAGATAGAATTAACTAATAAGTATTAATAAATAAGTAAGTATTTACTACTAGTATATACTCCTTAGATATAAATACCCTTAACTTTTTTATACTTTATTATATATAATATTCTATAGAATAAGCCTTAATATATCATCCCTTAGCTATATTACTCTTTATATAGATAAAAGAACTTCTATAGTCTCTTCTATTTCTCTCTTATATTTATCTTATCTAGTTATTAGGAAATGATGCTGATTCCTTTAATTTTATTATAGTTAATATTACTAATAGAGTAGGTATAGTTTATACTACTAAAGCTAAGATTAGTTAGTCCTTAACTAGTATATAGTAATCTTATATAACTCTCCTAGATCTTATCTATTCTCTTAACTAGTTAACTCAAAATGGCAAGAAAGTATAGAAATTAATTAAGTTATATAGTAATTAGGATGCTATAATCCTCTAAGTTTATAGTAAGGAGTATTTACCTTATAGTTAATATAAGAATAGTTAAGATACCTTCTAGACCTGTATTTTATCTCTAGAATTTATTAATAAAAATAATAAATTATAAGCACTATATACTAGTGTATATAGAAATTATATATAGTATAGTAAAGAATTATAATATACTTTCTACCTAGGTAAAGCATCTCTCTAGAATACTAAACTAGATATATATCTCTCCCTCTCTTAATTAATATTAGGTATAGCTAATATATATAGTCCTATTTTATAGTAAGATAGCCTTAGAGTAATTAATAATAGAGAATAGGTTTAGAATTAGCTAATTTCTATAAGTTAGGGACCCTCTAGAAAATCTATAGTATCTTTAACTACTCCTTCTAAGAGGTCTAAGCCTATAATTATAGTATTCTCTTCTACTATAAATAAAGAAGTTCCTCTTATTAATATTAAGAAGCCTACTTTCTATTAGTTAGGTTATTATATAGAATCTACTTTAACCCTATTATCTAGCATAAAGCACCGCCAGACTAGTATTAATAAGGCCTAGATATAGGAGAATCTTATATTTTTTATAGGATATAGTCCCCTACCTACTCCCTCTAATAATCCTTTTATTTTAAGTATAGTACCTATAGTAGAGGCTACTACTACTAATCTTTATTTATTCTTATTTTATACTAGTATTACCTTCTTTCTTAGTAATCTAGAGAGTAAACACCCTCTTACTTTAAGTAGTGAGCCTCTAACTCCTTTAATAAATAAGAGAAAATATTATATTTTATCTATAAATCCTTTACCCACTTTAATTAAATATTAGAAGAAAAATCCTCTTAATAGTAATATCCTGCCCTAGCTAATTACTAGAGATATTTAGAATAATTTATATAAGCTCTAGGCAGCACACTATAATCTAATTTATTTTAAAAAGATATTTAAAAAATAGATTAGGGTCCTTACTAAGATAGAGGCTATAAAGTAAGCTACTTTTAATAAAAGTAAAGAGAAGTTAGATAATCTTAATATAGCTCTTTAGAGTAAGATTACTTCTACTATTAAGAAGAATATTAAAGATAATCTTAATAACCTATAGGCTAAGATAGAGACTAAGATAGTTAAGTATAGCTTTTATTAATAAAGTTAATAAAATTAAGAAAGCTAGATTATTTTACTAATATCTCTTTAGAATTAGTTATAGTATTTTTTTAGCTAGTTTCTTTTATATTTAGCTATTTTTAAGTAGTTTTAACTTAATTTAAATAGGTCTTTTTTCTTCTATCTTAATATTCTTATAATACTAGACAACTTATCCTTCTCTAATTACTCCTAATAAGTTAGAATTATTACTATAAATAGTCTATTAAAGTCTATATCTCTCCTACTAATATCCTATTAGGTTTAATTATTCTTTAATAAATTATATAGTATTCCCCTATTTAGCTTATTATCTAAAGAAGTTAAATTAATTTTACTCTAGTTACTTTTTAGAGTTAACTTCTTTTAATAGTATATAGGTTAGCTAGTTCCTATTATAAATTTCCCTGAGTACAGAAGCAGCATACTTGCCTTTGTTAGCATGCTGGATAGCGAGTCTTGCAGTTCGACTTACGAGATCCCCTGAGGTCTCAACAGCACATGCCAGTTCTTCAAGCTTTGAGGGTATCTCCGATTGGACCTGGTTTTAAATGATGAGTATGCCGAAGAAGCGATTTTTCTCTTTTACATACCGATGAGCTGTTGTTATTGCCCATGTTGGCAAAGTGGGATTGCTCATGGATGTTCGCTACCTTGACTTCCGTGATAATAACCACTTGGGGATGCATGGAACTCTTTACCCCTCTTCTCAGGGGCGTTGACCGCCCCGTGATTAGTAAGTATTCCATGTCCCCCCTGTCTCCCAAGACATCCTCTGGTAGAGACAGATTGCCCCAATGACTCTAGCGTACATCTGAGATTGACTGTGATGACTGACTGACCGTGGCCCGCTTGCTGGTCATCACAGTCAAATTATATGAGAAGCTCGGCAACACATCCATTATCATATTCTTCCACGCTTGCTCATGGCGACTGGCGTGGCGGCTGGCCACGTGAAATGCAGCATAGAGGGGCAAGTTAATTACAGACGAAAACAGAATCATTCAATGGGGGCACTGGATAGATGGTTATAAAGACACACAGTGTCAAATAATGACCATAAGGCACGGCTGGTACTAGGTGAAGGCGAAAATAGAAAAAACAAGGGCGTCACGGCAGGAACAAATGTCATGGCAAATGTAGTGCTATAGAAATCTCAAGATTCATTGAACCCTTCAGATGTGGCCCAATCTGTGCTTGGCTGATGGAGCCCTCAAGTCCTTTGTACTGATTAAACTGTGCTGATTTTGCTTTTATTCCATATTACTATGTTCATTATACGAAACTGCTAGTCATTATAAACTGCCTGTAGTTACTACAGCAATATAAATAATGTTTTCTCCCGGGATGCAAAGTCTCAAATTAGTTTAACTAAATGCAATGGCTCCCTTTGTATACATCATCATATTGATATGGGCGGATAATTTTCTTGTATTAGTCGCCTTGAACTTCTGCTTCAAGAAAAAGCACCTTCCTGATCCTGAAGCTTCTATTGCCCTTATTGATTATCCCCATCAAGAGTAACTTGGATTTTGTATGTCCCTTCTAGGCATGAATACAAACTCAAGTACTAATCCACTAGAAGGAAACCAGGAAGCGGCAAAATACGGCGTGCAGAAAGGGGGCTGATAAAAGTAAAAACAAAAACAGAATCTAGTAAAATTCCTTTCGGAAAGCCCATGTACATCGACATCTAACACGTCGGCACGGGGTGAAGCTCACCTCAGAGGCGCAGAAAGAAGTTGAGAGAAACTCCCGGTGTCAATAGTTGCTGAAGACGGCGAGGGAGCAAAGAGGCACCTTTAACTTAACACTCATGCTTAGAAAGCAATAATAAAAGATAGTTTTGATGACAGTTGACGGATGAGATGCTCTAGGTGTGGTTAATCCAAGTTATGAATCAGACACAGTTCATAAACATACAGAGTTTCTTTCCTTTTTTAGGCACCCGGGCCCTTCTTTCTACAAGACTTTCAATTTCGGATGCATGCCCGGCTGGCTGTGGCGCTTCTGCCAACAAACACATTTCCAGAATTACTCTATGACGGCAATTAGGAGGCTTAATAGAAGAAATTAAACCCCTCAGGCGCCATGATCAGTTACTTTTTCATGCGCTACATCCAGGGTATGTTCTGAACAGGGGAATAGTGCCCCAACTAGGTATAGCTACTTCGATATCTCCTGGGAAAAGTAGGTCATGAGTTTGGCTACAGCTGTTCTCTATCCTACTTTGTTCCTATAGTTACATCTTGTCTCGTGCAAATACGAGATGGACCCAATCATGGGCAGTATAATCAAAGTCCGTCATGGCTGGTAAGCTTGTAGAAAGAGCATAACCTGCTGTAGTCTCTTTTGCGCTGCTGCCTCCGGAGCAGCAATCTAAGTAAGGTCTAGAGTAAGGTTATAGTCAGAACCGCTTCACCTATATCAGCCAAGTTCTGCGTGCATTTACCCAGGGAGTAGATTTATCTATTGAAGACTTTTTCAATTTGCTAACTTGCGTTAAGTAAAGGACTCTCTCAAACACCCAATCTATCCTTCCACAAATATCGTAATTTTGCTTCCAGCCTATCCACACTGAGACGTTGATCTGGACAGGTCCCCGCGTAGCCCAGCCTCTTTAGAAGTAAGTTTCTCAAGCGCTCCTCAACAAGATTGATCTCTCTAGATATCTCATCCGAGGGTCTATCTATGTAGTCAACGCGGCGTGGCGACTTCTCTGGATAGAATAAACCGCCATAGTGAAGGAAGGATAGTACTCGACGTTCCAAAGTGCTGAGGAGTTCGTCCTTCCGTCGTTGACGATATGTTCTAGTTGCCTTTCGGTTGCCCTCTCGTTTGTGTCGATTAATGTCTAGAATGTAAGGGATGCTTAGAGAGTCATTAGCGAAGTGTTCCCATATTATATCAATAGACTTACGCGCTCCTAAAAGTGGGGGCGGGAGCAGGCAGAGGGCATTTAACAGCGTGTGCCGGGCTATCAGTATTTTCGCATTCCTCTTCCTTCACGGTTTGGTTCACTTCTAGAACGCTTCTATATCGTGCGGCCGGCGACTTTGGCTCAGACAGAGGACCTTCAGAAAGCTTTTCTGTATGGTTGTTAAGCTTCAGATACCCAAGGCACAAAGGAAGGTGCATATGCCTACCCATTTTAGCTTTATAGAGTCTCTATTCAAGCTTGTCTTCCTCTCTTGAACTCTTAGCCGGTGCTAGAAAGTAGTAGGCGCATAAAACAATAAAGACAAATGGAAACCACATTATATAGAGAATGGAGACAGACCTATGTAAAGAGCTTTTTTGAGCCACATTGCTAGCCCGTTACGTGCTGCGTAACCGGTTATCAAGCTCCTATATATGCCTTCACTGTCGTAGGACGAGGGCCGGGGCTACACGCCAAAATTATGATTATCACTGCTAGTCTCTTGGTAAGTAAAATAAAAGGAAGTAGAACAAAGATTGAGTTCTAGCTAAAGGAATTTGCCCTTTAGTCGTGTCCAATAATCTCTTCTCAAACCTGTCCAAAGCCTTCTGAACACACTTCAGCTGAGTCTCAACTACATCCATGTCAAGTTGCTTTTTGAAGGACCCGCCCGATAGAATAAAATAAAACTAAATCTCAAGTCCATCCCGTGAACTAGAAATAATAACCCACTCATTTCTGATAATGGTAGCGCGGTACTTGTAAAATCGTACCAGCTGAGAGCCTTGACGACAATGTCAGCCTCGCTTGAATGTGGCTAGGAAAGAAACGTACCAGATTATGGATCCTTGCTATCTTGCTGAAGCAGTACAGACAGAGCAGTCTTCTTTCTTGCAAGGATATCTCAGCTTCTGAGGCTCCCTTGGACTCAATCCCTGGCAATCAGAACGGCGACATGGAAGAACATGGCTATCTTCATAGCCACAACTGTATTTAAGACTAATCTGAAAACACATCTTAAGAAGAGAGAAATGAGAATATTAGCTAAAGTAGTGAACATTATTCAGGCCTGCTCACGTTATTCAGTGTTATGAAATAAGAAAGAAATATATTCTAGCACTTCAAGGTCTGAGAAGAGGTGATCATGAACAGGCAAGACACAATGATAAAAAGGTAACAGTAAGGAGATAAAAAAAGGGAGAGAAATATAACTATATACTGGTTGATGTGTGAGACAAGCTCTAGGCTTCGCTTTGCTGCCATCCTCAGCACCAATTACCCGGCAGAGTGCTCTTCTCCTTTGTTTGATATCTGTTCCTGGAATCCATGACCTTACATCTTTTCCAGGATCATCATTCTAGGTGCTACAAGCTACAGGTCTCTATTGAGGTACGTCCGCACGTCAAGAGTTTGCGTGAACATGCATAGAGGGGAAAATCACAGCATCTGCATCCAAGCCACCTCAAAGAAAGGCCAACCCAAGAAGGTTTTTGCTGTGCAGGGCTAGAGCTGCTCAGCGCACAGGACCCCAATCAACAATTAGTGTGGCGCAGTGCAGAGCTGTCTGGCGAGTCTGGAATCACCTATGAGTACATGCAACAGAGTTAAGCAAAGGACTGTAGTATAAGCATACCTGCAGGTTCAAGCAGCTCCACCAGGTGATCATGCCTGAGCTTAGATTGAGGATGCTGTAGTGAGTTGCCAGGTTTTAGAGGCTCAGGCAGATGCATGTTCATTCCAGAAGGGTCACCTGAGCGTGTGAAATCAAGTTCCTGGATGGACTCCGCCAAGCCCAAGTATAGCGGTTCATATTGTCGTTCATTAATCTGAAGACAATCTTCTTAATTCACCCCATCTGTTGTCTCCAAATACTCCCACACGCCAATAGGGATAAGGGATCGAGCTATCTCCAGATGGTCATGAACAGCGAGCCAGTCACCTGGAGGAACAGAGTCTCCAGAAAGCTGTAGTGGACATTTAATAACGCTCCTGTTGTCGCCCTCGAAAACAGCTTCAAAATTTATGCCCACCAGCCTGCGGTTGAACACTGTGGCTAGCTCTCTGTACTTCTCGAATTTCACTAACAGCGTCTCAAATGCCAGTGATTTGCGTGGTCGAAAATATCCACTTCTCACTGGCACAGGGCTAAAATCAGGATATGGAAATGCCAAATGTGCTGGAGGGGAAGTCGTAGTCGCCCTTGGTAGGGCAAGGCTTTCAGTTTCTCCGGGGGGAGAAGTCACGATGCTGCTAGATTCATTTTCGTCACACTTTTGCTCGCATGTACCTTCTCTGTTGTTGGCTTGGGGTGTATTCCATCTTACACAGGACGCAATGAGTCCGCGCAAGGGTGCGAAAGCGCTTGAAATGATGAAGGACATGACTAGTCAGTGCAACTATCCACCAAGGACCTACGACAAGGCTAGGTATCTTTATACAGTTACAATATTGGCTACGACTTTTGGCCCAATGCAGGCTGCCTCAAGCCTGGCCTATCTAGCATTTGTTGGGCGAGCTTCAAATCACAAGTACAATGCTAAGGAACTCATTTTCACTCCGTAGGTAAATCTGGCGGGCGCACCGGATGGTACACACAGGCTCCCAAATCTTTCGGCTAGAGTCAGGATCCGTGCCATCGGAGGATGACTTGCTGGAGTGGTGATGCTCTTTCTCCAGCTGTGCGAGGATCTACCAATCGGCTTCTATGATGGGGATAGGTAAACACACTCTACATTCTTTGGCTGAAAGCTATCAAGAATTGTGAGATAGTTACGTAGCGTAACTTTCTCATGCTTGCAATATGCCTACCTAACGCATGCGCAGTATCCAATAGGAAAAGGCTTTAGTGTCCATGGTAAATAGTGGCTTGTTGTCATACGCAGTATCCAGTAGAAAAAGGTTTTAGTGTCCATTGTAAATAGCTTTCTTTTGATAGACTTGAACCTCTGGCATTAAGCCACGACGCTAAAGCACCGCCAGAATGTTACGGATGCAGGGATTATTTGAGGATATCTTGTGGCTACAGCTTGTGCCGCCTGCATCACAAAACCCGCTGCTTACTGGTCAGTGCGCCCGCAGACCTGTTGGCCGCAGTTGCTGGTAGTTGCCCATAGTTGTCCGAAGTTGCCTTCAGTTGTTCAAAAGCACTATCTCCGATGATCAATACCATTTGGCGAAGGCTAGTGACGCCTTACAGGCTTTGCGGCGTCCTATGGCTTATACGTCTTCCGAATCTGGTGCCGAGCCAATCCATAATTCGGTGTAAGGTCTGGGCGTTGTTTAAAGGACTCTCCGACTTAGTCCAAGCATCATTGCGGAGGAAGCATCTTCTGTACAAGAGTATCTAGTGGAGAGAGGGAAGACGGGAAGACGGGCAGACGAGCGACCAGACATAGGTTTCAGGAGCAAAGCGCGGTCTTGACCACTTCACTGTCGAAGCCAACATCTAACCGCTTAAATTGCTCTGAAGGCTTTATCACTGCAGCAAGATTTGAGTAGAACTTCGTTTCCTCAGAAGACATCGTGGGATAATTTAAGTTGTTTTGAGGAGAGGAATGATTCTTGTTTTCCTCTTTACTGGTAGGAAGATTTGTGCGGGGTTTGTCAGCGTGGGCCCATAACTAACTAGTTAACATGTTGGGCAGCAAGCGTGTCGAGAGAGCTCACAGCAGCACAGTACCGGTCCATTTTGTGGATTGTGATTGGCTAATACGGGATATTAAAAGTCCGGCTCCGGATTCGACCTGGCCCCAGAAGAGCAGGGCTTTGGTGCAATTTTCTGTGCTCCAATAAAGTTGGCGACAAGTCAGTTGGATTGCAAACCCCCTTTCTGAAAGAAGTCGAACCTGGGAAAACGAGAAGAGAGCAACCAACCGACTGCCTTTGAGTCTATCCATTCATGTCACACTTCACTTTGCTGTTGAAGGCCTTTCTCACCCATTTCAATATATCACCAGCTCGCACCTCGCCGCGACACGATGTCGGACAATACTGATATGGACCACCACCAGTCCGGACTTTCTGGTTATCCAGGACAAGTCTTCATCATAGTAACATTCTGAATGACAGAAGCCCGTGGGAGGTTATTGAACCCTCAAGGGCCCAAGTTCAAGAAATCTCTCGTGCATTATGCGGCAATGGGAGATTGCTCTAAGCTTCTTCACTTCCAAGTCTGTCATTGTACCGGAACGCATGTGACATAATCCTACTATAGAAGTAGCAGATGCTTAGAGGACTCGGTACATCAAACAACTAAGAACATCTAAACAACGATGTACACTTACAGCATAAAAATAAGCAGGCTCCCTCAAAAGGGTGCCCCAGCCCAACCCTTGGCCAATTATCTAAAAGAAGGAAAGACTGTGGCTATGCACTCATAGTGAAACACTTAAGAGTCTTATAGTCTAGACTTTCCTCTAATTAAGTTGCCTGGCTTAGCGCCTGTTGGATTAATGCCCCTCCTTAGGTGAAGCGGTGGTAGATCTTATAAGCCAGCAGATGTGACATGAGCTTGTGACTAATGTGCTGCGCCTGCATCACAAAACCCACCTTACTGGTCAGTGCGCCCGCAAATCACCCAAAGAGGATTGATAGATTGGCCAGCAGGTGCTGGTTGATCATTTGATAGTGAGACTGTATGGTCGAGCGCAAGGATCGAAACGTATTAAGCATGAGATGGGGATCCGAACGCTACGCCGCTCGGTGTTTCGAACATCTTGACCGGTCAAGCGAAGAATGTCAGTTTCTCGACTAATGCCCTTTGCAGCAATTTCATGTCCCTTCTAGCAAAACTCCGACAGATTCCTTCTCAAGCCGGGCCCAGGGAAGCTCTCTGTCCGCCAATTCCCAGAGGGGAGTATGCACTGGAAGAGTCCCATGATAACGCAAGTGTGGTTAGACGCCCAGATGGAAAACGGCGTTATAGTCGCCAGGAAATATAAATTCTGTGTAGATATCTCCTCACAATGGGTTTTACACAACACACGATCATAATTTCCTGTTCAAAGCCCATTGCTCTTCGTCTTAGCTCTAGAGAACAGACGCTACCCTCATAGTCCGAGCTCAACTGACAAGCAGTGTAAGCCCCATTACGCTATATCACCTTGGATACTTTATTGGACGATGCCTCTAAGACTAACTGAAACCCATCAGGGCTTTCGCCTCCAACTTTCCCAAGATCACCATGTGTGACCGATTCGTATATACCACCAAATTCGTCAACTGCACTGCGCAGCCGAAGCATGTCATTATAACCTACGACCCTCAGCCACCATGTGGCAAATCAGACTGTCAGGGATATAAGGATAGGCACATGGGGCAGTCCACCAAAAAAGGAGGAATATGCCCGAAGTGCTGATGGCTGAGTACAAGAAGTTGTAGGCGAGGATATGGAATTTTTTCTATGGCTATAACCGAAACAAGTGAGGGAAGACGCCGGAACTACTTCGAGAATGAGATTTGCTTTCTTCAATCGCTTTATCTATCCATTGCTGTTGTTCCCTTACCGTCAAGAAGGTTCCTTTCCAACGTTTCGTAGCATCTGGATTTGTAGGATATCAGAAACAATATCTTCAGCAGTTTCGTATTGTTGCTTCCAGCACTTCTCAGTGATATGATAGCATGCATGGTCATCAGTGGGAAACTGTCCATTTTGAAACCGTGATGCTATCTCCTCATCATCTTCCAAGCTATCCAATTCCGGAAAAACTTCATGCCCTGTTATGATGAAATAGATTGCGCTACCAAGCGCGAAAATATCAGTTTTCACATCTGCATAATCTCCATGGGCCCGAGGCATGAACGACTTTGAACACTCCCGAGATAGTCCGTCTATCAACGTTTCGCCATGAGCCGACTTTAACATCCCCTGGAAATCCGAAAGCAAGAGGTCAAAGTTATCGTCCAGTAGAAAATTGCGAAGGTTAATATCGCAGTGAATGACGCGTTTCTCGTGTATATATTTGATTGCCTCAGCCGCTTGCTTGCACCAACGCAGTCTTCGATCGAAGGAAATAGTCGGTTCGGACATGATGTAGTCGTAGAGATTCCCATTCGGAGCATACTGCAAGAGTAGGCCAAAATCATTAAGGCCTTTCGAGGCGATGATCTGGGGGTTCTTTCCAAGGACCTCAAGGAGCCGGGCCTCTATTTGAATGGACTCGCGATTGCTGGGGATGCAAGGGTATTTTAGAACCGTTGATTCATCGATGGTCCCGATAAAACACTCTCCGCCGCGACCAATTATCTTCGAAACACCCGGTGGACAATATCGACGAATTTCAACAACTTCAACGTTGGACGGTGGATGGGTGACCAAGTCAGTTGCAGCTCTTGTCACACCGGCCTATATTCGTAAGGATGGAACCCAAGGAGTGGTGTGTACTGGCTCTTACAGTATTTAAACTAGACGAAGAAGATATGTCAAGCACCTCGGTGCCATTTTTTTGCCACTTCCAACCACGCAGAGCTCTGCAGGCGAATCCAAATACAACATTAAACGGGTAGTATAGGGTTTGGAGTGTGGAGAATATTGAAACATAGATATTTCGTGCGATGGAAAACATCATGAAAGGGCCGAAAAACCAATGTTGTTAAATAAATGAAATGAAATGTTTATACACCACCTAAAGAAAGAACCCGCATTTGACATTTAGCAGATTACTGGTTTAGAGCAGTCGTATATATAGGGGGTTGGAGGTCGAAACTCCTCAAATGGATTACGTAATACTTATTCCTAGCGGTCATTGGTTGCACTTAACCACTGTGCCCCTTGCTTAGACCCCCTAGTTACCTCCCCCATCGATTGTCCTCTGGAAGACTATCTTTTGTGGGCCGAAGACTCTGCGTAGTTCAACATCTAGTTTGTGTCTGCAGTCCCTGGTACCGATAGCTTTTATATCTATCATTCGCTGACGGACTCCCATGGACCAAAACATCGTGCTGCTGGAATAGGGATGGGAATGATCAAAAATACTCATACATCCTCTGGGATATAGGGTTTCCTGCGAGGTGATGCCGGATTCCTGCGCAGTTGAGCTGTGTGGTACATAGCCATCAGCTTTTGACCCCGACTCTACCCCACCAAAGTTTGGGAAAATATTCCGGAAAAATCGCGAAGGTTCCATGACAGTGGATTCCCGTTCTCGCTTTGCCCCCTTTTGACTTTTTTTGCGAGAACTCCGTTCGGATAAACCTCAGTCCTGTGCGAGAAATAATAAACTTCTTCCCTTTCTATATGCGCGAGGGAAACTACCTGCTACCTGGTATTGGGCCATCTGCGGTGTGGCCGTGACGAACAGCAGTGGGACAACCAAGCAATCGTGCCGGATCCGGCATCATCTCATCCCACCTGAGCCCCGCCTCATAAGATTTGCCATCAAAGACTTCTGCCCCTCCAACTCTTCAGATTGTTGTCTTCGCGCCGAAAACCATTCGAATAGAATGAATCGCTAAGTGGGTTTGGAATGATTTCGATCTCCTTACAATGCTAACTGTTGCGGGAAATCCTAAGCAGATGGTTATCGGGGCCTGTACATCGGATCGCAAACTACTTCATCGCTCGCTAGATCAATCACACGCTAACAAGAACGCTGTGGAACAAACAGGTTCCCACATCCATGGATGGCCTCGCCTCTTTCCTTAAAACCGCAAGCTGGAAGAAGGACGATCGGGAATTATACTTTTGTGACGATCCCGGCTTGAAATCTGTGCTGGTGCAGGCTACAAGTGACCTTCCTGATTACCTTCGCGGGTACGGTTTCCAAGCATGGAAAGTTCTCGAAGACACAAAAATATTAGAAAAAAACGGAATTGGGAAATGAGGATTCATCATCCCTGTCGCGATTATTTCTGGTCGGCCTCGCCTTTTGTCCGAACCAGGCCAGCCCACCCTTCTTCCCGGCCTGCCCATCGCCTTTGACGCCCGCACTATACCTCGTCTTGGCGCTTCCTCCATCCTCTGAATAGCAAAAGTTATTATACCACTGGGATTCCTGCGGGCAATATGTACTGCTGCACCCCCGATAGTGGGCCAGAGTATGGAAGTCGCGCAGATATTACTCGCTGCGCGTTGGGTAGATCGGTACCCTGCTCTATGTTGAAAGGAAACATCTGTAGGTATTCTGCGGGCGTAAGAACAGCCGGATTTTGATATGGGTATAGTTGGGGGTGATCAGCAGGTATCATGACGGAAGGCAACGTGAAATTCTGGGGATAATCGGCGGGTGTCAACGCGGCAGGCATTTCCGTGATATCCAATGGATCGAGGTGTTGCACCATGTCCATAGATGTACTTATTGCTGTTGCTTGGGTCTGGCTCTGGGAGTCACTGACACATAATCCCGTAGCAAATCGATCATTTCGGGGATTGGTCGATAGAACACTTTCCCCCGTATAACTAGAATCTGAAGCTGCTGCAGTGCTCAACTCTGATAAGCCTGCCAAACTAGCTTCGCGACTGGCTTGATATTCAGGAGAAATTGGGAAATATCCGGGAGGCTGGGGATCCCGGTATGTTCTTTTAGCGGATGGCTGGGACTCTGGTGTCGCAGTACTAGAGACAGCATCTGGTGGGATTAGCGCAACTTCGCAGTGAAAAGGGACCTGACGTACGCCCATATTCGCTCTGGAATGCCTTGGACCATGCGGATAGCTCTTGTAACGCTGCTGCCTTGGTAATTCCACAGCTAGCGAGCGAATTGATAGGGAGAGTTGACGATCCTTAAAGAGGGTGCTTGAATGCAAACCTCAAACGGCTTCCGGGGAGTGGTCCCGCTGGACCTGAAAAGGCAGAGAATAATCAGGATAGCGAGGACAAAAGGATCCTGGCCTCCAGGATAGAGTACAAGACCGTCAACGAAGCATATATCTAGCACTATCTGTATTCCACATCTGCTAATTATAACTGCAGCTGGGATTCTAAGGTATATAAGTATAAGATTATTAATTCCTCTCCCCCGCAGGATGTGAGTACTGAGTAAGTTAGATAAATTTATATTCATCATCCATAAGCATATCTGTAAGTACAGCTGATTATTTTAGCTCTTTAACTATCTAATATGTATCTAGAGAAATAAATGCATAGTGTCATCATCTATATAGATACTAAGTCACTAGGCCTGTGAGACATCTTGAGATATATTCTAAAAGATATTAGAATAGTAGGACTTAAAGCTAATAAACCTGTGGTATAGCTACTTATACTTTATATAGGCTTTCTTACTAATAGTAGTATAGGTAGAGAGGAATTAATAATCTATTTCCTTCTAGAGTTAAAAAGTTTTAGCACTAGCTCTAATAATAATACCATAGAAGAGGATGGCATGCAATATCTAACTCTGCTAATTAAGTATCTAGAGGAAGTATATAAGTTAATAACTAGCTAAATAAACTTACTTCTAACTTATAAGAAGATAATATATAACTTATTATAGGTATTCTTTAAACCAGGCACACTGCTATATATAACCTGCCCTTCTATTAGAGTTGCATAACCGAACCGCAAAAATCAAACCTGAACCTCACCAAACCCAGAGTGGTTTGGGTTCAGTGCCTAGCCTAGGGAACTGCACCAGTTTCAATTTCTCTTAGCACTGAATTGAATCCATTAGGGGAAACCATCAGTTATGGTTTTTACAGTTTTTGCGGATTAGGTGAAACTGCCCAATCTGTTTTACCTAGTATTAGTTATTTCTAGGGATCTTCTAATATTTTTAATATCATTAGATAGCCCCTGATCTAGGCTATCTAATAATATAAATATTAATTTAAAATACCTAGTGGATGCTGAGATATAGAGGAATAATTATTTTTGTCATGGGGTGGTATAAAAGTAGTATAGATATATATATATATATAACTAATAGTTAATAACTACTATGGTTTAAAAATGATTTTTTAACTACCCCCCATTCAGCCCTATAGATATTGAATTAAAATTTTAGATATAGATTAGTATAATGATAATTATAATATATTTTATATAAAAATAATAATTTTTAATTAGTATAGTAATATTATGATAGATAATATAGTATTTAATAAGGCATTAAAATTCAAAAACTATTAAAATTCAGTAATTTCAGGTCCCCAAATCAAATCAAACCCAACCCAAATCTAACCATAGTTAGTTAGTAGGGGCCTAGCTAGGCCTAGTGGCGGGTTTTTATAGTGAAACCACTACTAAATCACACTAGGTCTAAGCTGCAGGTTCTAAAATTTAAACTTAAAACTGCAGTGGTTCAGTGCTAACTAAGGTTGAACTTGCCTGAACTTGCACCAAATGCAACTCTACCTTCTATAGATCTGCCCTGGTGTGTTTATTACAGCTATAGTAAAGAGATAAAGATAGTCTAGAAGGGTGATTATTTTAAGATCTAGTATTAGTATTTTAATTATAATAGAGAAGTATTCAGTAAATCTACTAAGACTTTATAGATTAAAATATTCTCTATAGCCTGCAGGATTAAGAACCTCCTAGTATATCTATTAGAATTTCACCTTGATCTAGAAATCTGGTTATGCCTAGTATTAGCTAATTAAAGGTTTGTATTACTTATTAGCTATTATTATTACTAATATAATAGAAATATATTTATCACAATTCCCATATAAGGAGCAACTGGTAAAAGTCTATATTAGTAGTAGGATTATAATTAATATCTAGCAGTTCTGGAAGTGGAATCCTAATTATATAAGATTAGTAATAAAAAAACCTTATTATAAGCTACTCAGAGGTAATTAGCTTATGGGTTTCCTAGAGATATAAGGCTATTATCTAGGCTATAAGGTGCTAGTATAACTATAAGGTTATTACTGTATATAGGTCTGCTAAGAAAAATATATATATTATAATAATTAGAATAAACTACCTAATTCCTACTAAGCTGTTTAGATTCTCCTATTTTTACTCTATATATTAGTATTTAGATAAATAATATTCTAAGCAAGCCTTAGCTTAGTAATAGAGGATTACTAGTATTCTAGTATATAATAATTACTCCCTCCTTTTAGAAAGGTTTATCCTGAACTGTGCTAGGCCTAAAATATATATTAATAGAGAATATTATTATACTATTATTTAATAATTATTAAAAGCCTTTATAAGAGGTATTTAACTATACTCTTTAACTAAATTTTAATAGATATCTTATTAAATAATAAACTATTAGCTAATAAGAGGCTAGTAATTAGTTAGTTTCTTATTAGTTATTATAATAATATAGTAGAGATATCTAGAGTTATTAGGATTTAGTTTCACCTTCTCCTAGGCTTATTTAAACCTTATTAACTATTAATTATATTAATGAGGCCCTAGTAAGGTTTAATAAAGCTAAATACTAGTAAAGAGATATTACTTAGATATAGTATTACTCTACTATTAGCTTAAATACTATTTAATTTCTACTCTTTATATATATTTTTATTTAAAAGTTATAAAATTATTATTTTTATATGCTTACTTTATTATTATTTTTCTGCCTTAGTAGGTTCTTACTAGATAAATAATATATAGATATTATTAATAAATAGTAGAAATACCTCTTAAATATATTTAGACTTTTATCTCTAGTACTTATACCTCTAAGTATCTATAAATAAGTACTTCTCCTTCTCCTACTTCTTCTATAAGTATTTCTCTTAAATTCCTAGCTTAATACTATCTTATTATAGTTACTAACTAGGTAAGTCCTCTTCTAATAAGTTAGTTATTATATCTAATATATATAGGTAGGTCCCCTAGATTAAATTATTATTATTTAGCTAGTCCTCTTTAGAGGAAGTTTTTTTTTATTCTATTAATAAAAGCCCTCCTCTAAGGTCTCTAAATAGCCTACTACTTATTACTATAATACCTTATACTGTGATATCAACCAACATGTATATGACTTCAGGGAAGTCTATTAGATGTATAATAATATCTAGTAATTATTATTATTATTTATATAGTTAGTTAGACCTTATATTTATTCTTAGCCTAGGTTAAAATATAAAAGAAGACTAGAATCCCTTAAAGTTAATAAGATATATATAGGGTAGCCACTAGTCTATCCCCTATTCTTATACTCTTTAAAGACTCTATATCCTTAATAACTATAAATATCCTATCTAGTAGTATATCTAGATTAAATAAATATATAATACTTAATTCCTAGAAAGGTTTAAACCCTCTTATAAAAGATTAATCTAAATTATAGTAGCCTTAGTCTACTAACCCTTAGAAATACTATTAATAATTTAACCTTAATAAAATCCCTTATATTAATTATCCTTAATTTAGTAGAAAATACCTTAGATTAATAGTTTTTAATCTTCTTAGACTAATCTAGATACCTAAAATAGTAATAATTTACTATTAGGATATTCTTATTAACTCTTCCCTATAGTAATATCATAAGTTATAGATATTATAGGCTATTAGAGTCTTTTAAAAAGATAATAAGATATAAGATTAATAATTTAACCTTAAAGAAGGATAAATTAGGAGTTATTAAAGTTATTTTAATAAGTTTAAATTAAAATTAATAATTATTAATCTAACTTCTACTCTTAATTAGATATTATTCTTTACTTAATAAAATAAATAATATTAAATCTATATTTTCTAGTATAGAGACCCCTTAAACC
Source organism: Aspergillus viridinutans (assembly GCF_018404265.1). Lineage (NCBI taxonomy): Eukaryota > Fungi > Ascomycota > Eurotiomycetes > Eurotiales > Aspergillaceae > Aspergillus > Aspergillus viridinutans. The sequence continues at coordinate 2,155,345 of NW_025091223.1, read as the reverse complement.
TAGTTTACTAATTATAGTAATAGCTTTAAGATAGAATATATTTAACTTTAATAGTAGTTTACTCTTACTATCTAGGGTATAAATAAAGCTACCTAAGCTAAATTAATCTAGCTATATAACTACCTAGTTAAACTTCTCTAGGATTAGTATAACTATCTAGGTTATACCTATCTAGATAGAGCTATAGAAGTTATAATTACTACTTCTAATTCTAATTCTCTCCCTATTATTATCCCTAAAATACTTAAGCTATATTAAAAGATTTCTAATCTTAAACTAATCCTTATATATAATAATAAGTATAATAAGGATACTATAATAAAATAGCTCTAGTAGATTAATAAATACTTTTATAATAAATAAACTCTAGCTTAGAAGAAAGCTACTAAATTTAAAAAGATTATAGTAGTTAAGTATTACTTTATAGGCTAGACTAAAGAGTAGTAAGATACTTATAAATAGAAGACTAAATAGGATCTAATAGCTACTATAACTACCTTAGATATTTTTAAATAGTAGATTTAAGACTATTTTTGTAGCGGGCAGGGCCCGCTGAATGCTTGAGCTTGTCAGGCACTTGCGATCTGCCTTAGGCACCAGTAAACTCATGTCCAGCAAGGACACTAGTAATTATATAATCTTGTAGTAATTAATGTAATAATTAACTCTATTATATAATCTTATTAACTATTTACACACCTGTTTTTATATTCAGCTATTGCGGCCCTAGTTAGAACCTTTTAGTAATTTCTTACTATCTAAATCTAGGTTATAGATTTATATGACTTCTAGCCTATAATATTAGAAATCGCTCTACTTATAAATAAGTTAAATAAACCAGATGAACCAGATAAACTAGATAAACCAGATAAACTAGATGAACCAGACAAACCAGATAAACTAGATGAACTAGTGAGAGATAGCTAAACCAGCTAGATAATATAGATAGTATAAATTATAATAATATATTATTATAGATATTAATATCCCTAAAGGGATCTAATAAATACCTACTATAATAGGATGCTGTGTGAGCAGACCCTATAGCCTAAATAGCCTAGTAGTTATAGAAGATTATAGATTAAATAGCCTAAATTAAAGTATAATAAGCTACTACTACCTCTTAGATAGATACTACCCTTATAGTAGTAATATCTACCTCTTAGATAATATCTATAGCACCCACCCCTGCTATTACCCCTATTAATAAACTAGTAAGAAGGCCTAAACTAATTCTATTAGACTCTAACTAATATAATAGTATTAATAAAGCTATGTATAATATTTTCTATTCTAATCTACTATAAAAGCTAGAAGTTAACTACTTTATATTTAGTAATTACTATAATTATATATAGTATACCTTTACTAGGCTTAAGGATTAAGCCACTACTATAATAAGCCCTTAAATAGATTAATATACTTAGAACTATACTATAATAGGGGCTAACTTAGATTATATAGTGTGATATCAACAGCGGGCATATGGTTTTAGGGAAGCCATATTAGGTGTGCAATAATATCTAGTAATTAATATTACTATTTATATAGTTAGTTAGACCTTACATTCATTCTTAGCTCAGGTTAAAATATAAAAGATAGCTAGAATCCCTTAAAGTAAAGAAGATATATATAGGGTAGCTGCTAGCCTATCTCCTATCCTTATACTCTTTAAAGACTCTACATCCTTAATAACTATAAATATCCCATCTAGTAGTATATCTAGATTAAGTAAATATATAATACTTAATTCCTAGGAAGATTTAAAACCCCTTATAAAGGATTAATCTAAACTATAATAGCTTTAGTCTACTAACCCTTAGGAATATTATTAATAATTTAACTTTAATAAAATCCCTTATATTAATTATCCCTAACTTAATAGAAAATACCTTAGATTAATAAGTTTTCAACCTCCTTAGACTAATCTAGATACCTATAATAATAATAATTTATTATAGGGATATCCTTATTAACTCTTCCCTATAGTAATATTATAAGTTATAGATATTATAGGTTATTAGAGTCTTTTAAAATAGTAACTAATATAGGATTAATAATTTAACCTTAAAGAAAGATAAATTAGGAGTTATTAAAGTTATTTTAATAAATTTAAACTAATATTAATAATTATTAAATCTAACTTCTATTCTTAATTAGATATTATTCTTTACTTAATAAAATAGATAATATTAAATCTATATCTTCTAGTATAAAGACCCCCTGAACCTAGACTACTAATTATAATAATAGCTTTAAGATAGAATATCTTTAACTCTAATAGTAGTTTACTCTTACTACCTAGGGCATGAATAAAGATACCTAGGCTAAACTAATCTAGCTATATAAGTAGTTAGTTAAACTTCTCTAAGATTA
>NW_025091223.1:2145293-2151719 GCF_018404265.1 Aspergillus viridinutans | reverse complement strand
TCTAAGTACTATTAGACTATAGCTCTAGTTATATATTTATTTTAAAATATCTAGCTAATTTATTACCTTCTTTATAGTTTTAATTTTAATAAATATCTAAATAACTGCGGGTTTGTCTACTAAATAGTAGATTTATATATATATTATATTAAATTTAAATTCTACTTAAGCTAGATAATTAGTACTATATTATTACTCCCTAGATCCTTAAAATAATAGAGTATAATATTATCTTAGGTTAAGATTAGCTAAAATATTTTAACCCTAATATTAATTAGGTCACTAGATAGATAGTTATTAAAGGATATAGAATAAAGTATATAACTATCTATCCTATTAATCTAAGAACCTAAATTAAGATTAATAAGGAAATATCTCTTAATCTTATCTCTATAAAATAGCTTTAATATACTCTCTAGAAGGGTTAATAGGAAGCTTAGTTATATATTATTTAAGAATAGAAAGAGAGTAAAGAAATATTAATTAATCTATAATAGTTAAGTCCTCTTCTAGCTTAGTATAAAGATATATTTAGAGAAGAGTTAGTTATAGGAATATCTCTAATTTAATTATTAGAATATTATATTAATATAGAAGATTTACTACTAATTAATATTAACTCTTACCCTTAGTCACTAGAGAAGTTTAGTAAGATAAAAAGGTAAGTTAAAAAGCTTTTAAAGAAAATAGTTATTTATTTATTAGCTAGTACTTAGGGCTTTTCTATTATAATTATCCTAAAGCTAGATAGAAAGTAGTAATTTTATATTAACTACTACTTACTTAATAAGATAACTATAAAGAATACCTATCTACTACTAAGAATTTAAGAACTCCTAGATTAAGTAGATTAAGTTAAGTATCTTTTAAAGCTTAATCTCCTCTCTAGTTATTAGTAGTTATAAATAGGTGAATTATTAATTCTAAAGATAGCTTTTAATATATTATTTAGTAAGTTTAAGTAGTTAGTAATACTATTTAGACTTTATAATACTCCTATAATATTCTAGATAATAATAAATAATATTATACAGGATCTTAACTTTATAGTAGTATATCTTAATAATATTTTAATCTTCTTAGACTTAGAAGAGGAATATTAGAAGTATATTTAATAAGTACTTAACTAACTCTAAGAATATTAGTTATATATAAAACTCTCTAAGTATATATTTACTAAGAAAGAAATATAATTTTATAATTATATTATTAGTAATAGACTAGTTTAACTAATGTCTATAAAGATAGAGGTTATAAAGATATAGCTAAAACTAATAAATATTTATAAAGTTTAATAATTCTTAGGACTAACTATATACTATTATTAATTTATATATAAGTTTATAAGAATTATAGCTCCTCTTTATAAACTTCTAAAAGAATTAGATACTTTACTTTATAAAAAGAAGTTTTAACCCATAGTCTAGAATGCTTAATATTAGTAAGTATTTATAATACTAAAAAATATAATAGTTTATATATCTATTCTTAAGATTACTAATCCCTCCCTACTATACTAAATCAAGACTAATGCATCTGAATAGGCTCTTAGTATAGTACTATTATAATAAGATAAAAAGGGATAGTAGCATCCTATAGTATTTAATAGATAAAAGCTTAATAATACTAAAAAGAACTATCCTATATATAAGAAGGAACTTCTTATAATTAAGAAAGTACTCTAATAATAGGATTACTATATTAATAATAGTTAGTCTATTATAATTATAATAGATTATAAAAGCCTTTAATATCTTACCTATATAAAGATATATTTAAAACATCTTATATATTAGATTAAAGAGTTTTAAATATATAATCTAGTTATTAAGTATTATAAGGGAACTGAGATGGTTATCTTTAATATAATAAGTTATTAACTAGACTTTATTAAAGAAGGTCTAGTAAATTAAGTATAAATACCTACTTTTAGTCTATCTATAATATAGTTATAGTAGATAACTAGTAAAGAACACCTTTATATACTATTATATCTCTATAAATTAGAATAGTATCTATTAATAGTCTTATTCTTAAAAGATGATGACCTAGATGTATCTAATAATATTAAAATAAAAATTAAGATATTAGTACTAAACTTTTAACTTAAAGTAGAATTTATTAACTAATAACCTACTAATTAACTATATTATATTAATAAAGGTATTAAAATACTATATCTTAAAATTCCCTTTTAAAAGGACTTTATATTATAGCTTTATAACTAGTTTAGCTATCTAGTCTATCTAGTCTTACTTAGAGTAATTTATACCTATGCCTAGTGGCCTATAATATAAAAAGATATCTAAGATATTACTAAGAGCTATCTAAATTATTAAATAATAAAGCCTTTAAGACTAAATCTTAAATATAAAGCTATATAGCACTTAGTAAAGAAGGGTATCTATCTATTTAAATATTAGGGAATTAATCTTATTAGGTATCTACCTATAATACTAAATAGTAATTAATAGATTATTATAGCTATTAATTATATAACTAGTTAGGTTATGGTAAAAGCTATACCTAATATAAAAGAGAATATATTAACCTATTTTCTCTATAAAGATATCTTTATTAATTATAGAGTATTTAAGGAACTACTCTTAGATAATAATTTAAACCTTCTATCCTAAGTTATAGTAGCTTATCTTAAGATTCTTAAGGTAAAATATTATATAATAACTCTAAACCATCCTAGAACTAATAATAAGAATAAAAATATAAATAGCTTACTAGGTAAGATATTAATAAAGTATCTTATAGGTAAACTAATATATTTATAGGATGAATATCTACCTCTAGCTATCTTTACTATATAAGTATATATCTATACCTAGATAAAGCTATTACTATTCTACCTTCTCTATAGTATATATTTATTACTGCCTAGTTATCTATAAACTAATTAACTAACTACCTAAGATATTAAAACTTAATTATAATATATTAACTATATATAATCCCTAGCTAATAAGAAGCTATTAGCACATGTGATTAAATAGAACTTAATTTAAGATAGTAATATAAGAGAATCTTATCTTATAAAAGATTAATAGGTCCTTATTTAGAATAAATCTCCTTAGAAGTTCTAATATAAATAGTTTAATCTATATAAGATTAAATAATTATACCTACTTAATATATATACTATTTCAGAACCTAATAGACATATAGTAGAGAACTTAATTAATAGCTAATAATTAGTAGAAGCTAATTTTAATAGTAAGCTAGAGAAACTATAGATATTAGCTATACTAATATAATAACTATAGAAGGTAGGATTATTATTTTATATACTAATTAAAGTATATAAGGTGCTTAAAGAGGTTAAAGAACCCTTATTCTTATATAATAAATTTTTAAGGATAACTTAAAAGGATTAGAAATCCACTAAATATTTAGAAGTATATTTAAAGTAGGTAGGGGAGGGTATCTTAATAAAATAATATACTTAATAAATAAAGATTTAAGAATATATTAATAATATATTAATAGGAACTAGCTAATCTATATACTATCTAAAGGAGTTAACTCTAGAAAGTAACTAGAGTAAAATTAACTTAACTTCTTTAAATAATAAGTTAAATAGAGGAATACTATATAATTTATTAAAGAATAATTAAATCTAATAAGATGCTAATAGGAGAGATATAGACTTTAATAGACTATTTATAGTAGTAGTTCTAACTTATTAGGAGTAATTAGAGAAGGATAAGTTATCTAGTATTATAAGAATATTAAGATAAGAGAAAGAATCTATTCTATTTAAGTAAAACTACTTAAAAATAACTAAATATAAAAGAAATAGCTAAGAGAAATACTATAGATAACTTTAAAAGAATACTAGAAGGACCTTCTAGGCTTTCTTAACTTTATTAGCTTTATTAATAGGAGCTAGACTTAACTATCTTAGTCTCTGCCTCTATTTTAAAGGCTAGTAAGACTAGTAAGTTACTTATCTTAATATATCTTATTCTTTAGATTAAGTTCTTTATTATTATTATCTACTTTATTAAGATGAAGAGCTTCCTTAAGCTTTAAAATTTTCTTATTAATAAGCTTAGAGAAATAAGTAAGATTCTTCTAAACTACTTAAAGTATAATAAGGTCTTTAAAGTTAGATATTAATATAGGCTAAGGAAGAATAGTACTATTAAAAAGATAATTAAGATAATATTTCTTAAAAGAAGTTAGAGATACTCTACTTAAAGTAAGATAATATTTACCCTTTAGATTACTAAGACTAGAAATAATAGAGTTAGGCTAAGATAGATTTAAATAAGGATTAGTAGTAATAGCTTCTATAGTAGGACCTATACTAGAAATAAAAAAATCTATAGTACTTAAAGTTAGAGTAGTACCTAAGGTTAAAAGACTACTATCTAATATTAGAAAGATTAAGATATTAGAGTACCCTACCTTAGCTTAAGTTATCTCTATAATAGTATAGTAATAATAAGTACTTAATATAGGAATAGGGTTCTCTTTAGGACTACTTAATTAACTTAATCTAGTCTAATACTTTAGATTAGTATTAGGTGCGGGCAGAATAGCTTTACTTATAAAAAAAGAGGAGTAATAACTATAATAACTTAGACTAGATTTAGTAGTAAGCTTAAGAAAAGTCTAATATAAAGTATTTAATTATTATTTAGTAGATATATTAATAGTTTTACTTAGAGGTATATCTTATAAGGTAGGATTATTATTCTAAATTTTTAGTAAACTACTAGCTTATAGAATTATCCTATATAAATAAGTAACTATTAGTAAAAAATTTAAAATAAGAAACTTATATATTATCCCTAGAATTCTACTACTTACTATAACCTAGATAGAATTTATAGTTTAATTCTTTTTTATACTATAGGTAGTTAGTATAAGCACCCTAGAATAATACCTAAGTTATACTATTTAAATTATACTTAGGAGATATAATATATTTAAGAAATATACTAAAATCTATATATTACTTATAGCTAGGACCTATAGTAATACCTTATTAATAGAGAATAATAGCTAATTACTAAGATAGATTAATAATTAGCTTAGTTAATGGTTTACTACTCTTACTATAAGACTATTTAATATTATATACTATATTTAGAAGGATAACATAGGATCTATCTTATTTTATTAATAGGAAAAAGTACTTCTCTATTACCTGCTTAATAGTACTATAATAATTAGGAATAAGTATCTTTAAATTAGGAATAGGAGTATAATAACTAAGGAGTTAAAGAAGGTAAATATATTTTATAAAGAGAAAAGACTATAAAAGTCTATTAATCTAAATAAATAAGAGCTAAGCCAGGGGATCTAATATTAAGGTTTAGTTATAAAATATCTTATATATTAAGTAAGAAAAGTTAAGGATATTTATACCTAGACTATATATATTAGTAGTAAATACTTACTTATTTACCTATACTTATTAATTAATTCTATCTTTATTAATTTAATTATTTACATATGTACATAAATAAGGATATTTACTATAATTCTTTATATAGTACTTAAGGATTACTAATTACTTAGGTAACTTACTTATTAACCTTACTAAGTAAGATAATCTAATTCTACCTCTTATATATTAAATAAAGAATATGCTTAGCCACCACCATAGTAATTTTAAAATAATAGTATAAAGAATAATTCAGTTAATTCTATAGATTATTAATAAAGAAATAATAATATCTAAATACTAGATCTAGAAATTAATATCTCTTAGTAATAGTTATATCTATATAGTTATACTAATGGGTGCTGACTAAGAACTCTATAAATAAAGTTTAATTTAAGTAGGGGAGGATATGATATTAATAGTAGGTATATAGTTTTAGGGAAGCTATATTAGGTATATAATAATATCTAGTAACTAATATTACTATTTATATAGTTAGACCTTATATTCATTCTTAGCTTAGGTTAAAATATAAAAGACAGCTGGAATCCCTTAAAGTAAAGAAGATATATATAGGGTAGCTACTAGCCTACCCCCTACCCTTACACTCTTTAAAGACTCCACATCCTTAACAACTATAAATATCCCAATAGTTAGCTAGCTTAACCTTATATTCTAGGATAGGAATTATATAGAAAAAGCTATAAAAGAACTATATTATCTATAATAAGATAATTACCCCTTCTATAATATACTAGTAGACTTAACTAGCTACTAATAGAAGCTAGTAGTTATAGTTAAACTAATAATATAAAGTAAATCTTTATTAATAGCACCTTAAATATAGAGATATAAATATAACTCTTTAGTATAACTAAGGAAGCTAGCTTTAAAGGGTATTACTAGTAGCTATAGATAATTATAGATTAAATTAAAGCCTTCTATATATAGGGAATAGCTTAGGCTAAATAGTATAGGAGAAATATATAGGCTATAAATTATAGTTATATTATCTATAT
>NW_025091223.1:2138617-2143833 GCF_018404265.1 Aspergillus viridinutans | reverse complement strand
CTTTAGTATAGTAAATATACTAAGCACCTTCTAAAGATATATTAACTAGATACTTTAGGACTTCCTAGATAAGTTTACCTCTATATATATTAATAATGTACTAATCTTTACTAATAGATTATTAATAAATTATTAGTAATATGTTCACTAGGTGCTTAAATATCTAAAGAATACTAGGTTATAATTAGATATTAATAAGTATAAGTTTAAAGTGAAGAGTATAAAATACCTTAGTTTTATTATTAAAGCTAGTAAGGGAGTATAAATAGATCTAGATAAGGTAAAAGCTATATTAGAATAGTAAGCCCCTATATTAGCCTATAGTATATAATTATTCCTTAGCTTTATAAACTTCTACTAATAATTTATATAGGATTTCTTAGAGATAGTATAACTATTAATAGCTCTAATCTATAAGGGTGCCTTCTTTATATAGGAAGATGAATAAGTAAAGGCTTTTAAATTATTAAAAGAGATATTTACTATAGCCCTAATTCTTATATAGTTTAACCCTGATAGGATGATAGTAGTAGAGATAGATATATCTAACTAGGTAACTAGAGCTACTATATTATAGTATAATAATAATAGTATACTAAGACTAGTTATCTATATCTCTAAGAAGAATACACTAGTAGAGTATAACTATAAGATCTATAATAAGGAGCTACTAGCTATTATTAATACCCTTAAAGAATAGGAATTAGAGTTAATTAGTTTATTATAATTTAAGCTTATTATAGACTATTATAATCTTAAATACTTTAAGACTATCTAAAGGCTTAATAAATAATAGATATGCTAGTTATATATACTAAGTAGATTTAATTATAAAATATACTATTAGCTAGGGAAGTTAGCTACCTACCTAGATATCCTTTTATATAGGGAGTAAGATATACTATAGGGTATAGATAATAATAGACTTAAGATATATAATTATTACTTAGTACTGCTTAAGGTTATTACTAGCTAGGTATATATATAAGTATTTTATAACTATAAAGTAGTATCTAACCTAGATATAAGGTTACTAAGTAAATATAATAATTAATATAATAATTAAATCTATTATATAACCTTATATATAGCATCTATAGGTGAAAAACCCTTATTACTAGAAGAATACTAGCAGGAGGCTTAACTAGATAATACTATACTAAGTAAAATATAATAGGCTATAGAAGAGGGAGCTATATAGTTCCCTAGTAAGTTATATATATAGATATTAATTACTAAATATTTAATATTACTAGATAGCTACCTACTTTACTAAGGCTGTAAATAGGTCCCTAACTTAGAACTACTATAAATAAGAATACTATAGGAGACCTATAACTTAGTATTTACTAGCTACCCTAGGAAGAATATACTATATACTATAATTACTTAGAACTTTTATTAGTTAGAGCTGTCTGCGGATATTAAATAATTTATATAGAACTATAATAAGTATAGTACTAACCAGGTCTAGTATAAATAATAGTAGGGATTATTAAAACCCCTGCTAATCCTAGATTATAAATAGTATAAGATTACTATTAACTTTATTATAAAACTACCCACTTCTAATAGCTGTAAAGATATTATAGTTATTAGTAATAGGCTAGGGAAAGGCATTATTTTAGTACTCTATAAATAAATAGATACTAAGATAGTAGCTTAGCTACTAATTAACTAGTTTATTAGATACTATAGTATTCCTAGTATAATCATATTAGATTATAGCCCATAGTTTATTAGCTAGTTTTAGGAGTACTTTTACAAGAGGCTAAGTATTTAATAATAACTCTTAATAGTATTCTATCTATAGATAAATAGTTAGATTAAATAGATAAATATAATATTAGAGGCTTACCTATAGAACTTCTATAACTATACTTAAAGTAACTAGAAGTTATTACTACTAATAGCCTAACTTACTATTAATAGCAGAGATACTATAAGTATAGGAGTTAGTCTATTCTTCTTAGATTATAGATATAATATTAAGCTACTAGAGATAGAGAAACTAAATTATAAGGTTACTACTACTAATATAGCCTATTTACTAAAAGATAGAGCTAAAATAATTATAATAAAGATAAGAGAGGCTATAGAGATAGCCTAATTAGAACTAGCTACTATCTAATAATACTAAGAAGAGTATTTAAACTACTCCTATATAGTAGCCCTATAGTATACTATAAAATTAAAGGTCTAGTTAAACTTATAGAATATTTAAATAGACTACCTAAGCTAGAAGCTTAATACATAGTATATAAAATTTATAGTACTTAAGGCTATTAAATTATATATATACTAATTAGATATACCTCCTAGTGGGATATTTGTCATCATTAAGGATGTGGAGTCTTTGAAGAGTATAAGGGTAGGGGGTAGGCTAGCAGCTACCCTGTATATGCCTCCTTTACTTTAAGGGATTCCAGTCATCTTTTATACTTTAACCTGAGCTAAGAATGAATATAAGGTCTAACTAGCTATATAAATAGTAATAGTAATTACTTAATATTATTACACATCTAATAGACTTCCCTAAAGTTATATATATACTAGTTAATATCACATCCTCCCCTGCTTAGATTAAACTTCATCTGTGGAGTTCTTAGTTAGCTAATATTATAGGAAATTTATCAGCACCTAGTAAATTAACTATATAGATATAACTATTACTAAGATATATTAATTTCTAGATCTAGTATTAGATACTATTATTTCTTTATTATTAATCTATAGAATTAACTAAATTATTCTTTATATTATTATTTTAAAATCACTATGGTGGTGGCTGAGTATATTCTTTATTTATAATATAAGAGGTATAATTAGATTATCTTACTTAGTAATATTAATAAGTAAGTTACCTAAGTAATTAGCAGTCTTTAAGTAGTATATAAAGAATTATAGTAAATATTACTATTTATATATATATATAAATAATTAAATTAATAAAGGTAGAATTAACTAATAAGTATAGGTAAATAAATAAGTATTTACTACTAGTATATATAGCCTAGATATAAATACCCTTAACTTTTTATACTTATTATATATAATATTTTATAGAGTAAGCCTTAATATATTATCTCTTAGCCCTATTACTCTTTATATAGATAAAAGAACTTTTATAATCTCTTCTATTTCTCTATTATATTTATCTCCTCTAGTTATTAGGAAGTGATACTAATCCTATTAATTTTATTATAGTTAATATTATAGATAGAGTAGGTATAGTTTATATTACTAAAGCTAAGATTAGTTAGGCCTTAACTAGTATATAATAATTATATATAATCTTTTTAGATCCTATCTGTCCCCTTAACTAGTTAACTTAAAATAGCAAGGAAATATAGAAACTAATTAAATTATATAGTAATTAGGATACTATAATCCTCTAAATTTATAGTAAAGAGTATTTATCTTATAGTTAATATAAGAATAGTTAAGGTACCTTCTAGACCTATATTTTATCTCTAGAATTTACTAATAAAAATAATAAATTATAAGCACTATATACTAGTATATATAGGAATTATATATAGTATAGTAAAGGATTATAATATACTTTCTATCTAGATAAAGTATCTCTCTAGAATACTAAACTAGATATATATCTCTCCTTCTCCTAATTAATATTAGGTATAGCTAATATATATAGTCCTATTTTATAATAAGATAGTTTTAGAGTAATTAATAGTAGAGAACTAGTTTAGAATTAGCTAATTTCCTTAAGTTAGAGACTCTTTAGAAAGTTTATAGCTTCTTTAACTATCCCTTCTAAGAGATTAGAGCCTATAATTATAGTATTCTCTTTTACTATAAATAAAGAAGCTCCTAAGAAGCCTACTCTTTATTAATTTAATTATTATATAGTACCTACTTTAACCCCTTTATCTAGTACTAAATACTACTAAACTAGTATTAAGAAGGCTTAGATATAGAAAAATCTTATATTCTTTATAGGATATAGTCTCTAGTCTGCTTCTTCTAATAATTCTTTTATTTCTAATAAGAAAGTAGAGTAAGATTCTTTTACTACTAAGCTTATTTTAGAAGTAGTTTATACTCTTTTTATTACTTTAATTTTAAGTATAGTAAAGGATAGTTACCTTCCTACTTTAAGTATTATATCTCTAACTTTTTTAATAAATAAGGAAAAGTATTATCTTTTATCTATAAATTCTTTATCTACTTTAATTAAATATTAGAAGAATAATCCTCTTAATAATAATATCCTACCCTAGCTAATTACTAGAGATATTTAAAATAATTTATATAAGCTTCAGGCAGTGCACTATAATCTAATTTATTTTAAAAAGATATTTAAAAAGTAGATTAGGGTTCTTATTAAGGTAGAGGCTTTAAAGTAAGCTACTCTTAATAAGAATAAAGAGAAGTTAGATAATCTTAATATAGTTTTTTAGAGTAAGATTACTTCTACTATTAAGAAGGATATTAAAGATAATCTTAATAATCTTTAGGCTAAGGTAGAGACTAAGATAGTTAAGTATAGCTTCTATTAATAAAGTTAATAAAATTAAAGAAGCTAGATTATTTTACTAGTATTTTTTTAGAATTAGTCTTTTTTATACTTAGCTATCTTAAGTAGTTTTAACTTAATTTAAATAAGTCTTCTTTCTTCTATTTTAATATTCTTATAATACTAGATAACTTATCCTTCTCTAATTACTCCTAATAAGTTAGGATTACTACTATAAATAGTTTCTTAAAGTCTATATCTCTTCTATTAGTATCTTATTAAATTTAATTATTCTTTAATAAATTATACAGCATTCCCCTATTTAACTTATTATTTAAAGAAGTTAAATTAATTTTACTCTAGTTACTTCCTAGAGTTAACTTCTTTAGATAGTATATAGGATAGCTAGTTCCTATTAGTATATTATTAATATATTCTTAAATCTTTATTTATTAAGTATATTATTTTATTAAGATACCCTTCTCTACCTACTTTAAATATACTCCTAAATATTTAGTAGATTCCTAATTCTTTTAAGTCATCCTTAAAAGTTTATTATATAAGAATAAGGGTTCTTCAACATCTTTAAGCACCTTATATATTTTAATTAGTATATAAAATAATAATCTTACCTTCTATAGTTATTATATTAGTATAGCTAATATCTATAGTTTCTCTAGCTTACTATTAAAATTAGCTTCTACTAATTATTAGCTATTAATTAGGTTCTCTACTA